>NC_088409.1:78015532-78315532 GCF_034236695.1 Oncorhynchus nerka | reverse complement strand
TCTAAATCAAAGAGGAATATGCAAAGCAAGAATATGTTAGCTACATTTCGTAGCTAAGAGAAAACATGCAATGTAGCCAACGTTTATAGGGTCCCATAGGAAACACGTATCAACACTTCAGTTCCTAGTCTGTCACAATAACGCATCCCTGGCATTTTAATTAATTGTCATCTCAAACAACACTGTATTCAAAGTGCCCACTATTATATTCTAACTATATAATTAGAATAGTCATTCTATTTCCATGATTCCAACAGTTTTGATCTAATTCGCAAGTCAAATCGCAATTGCAACATTTGTTTAAAAATACATTCTAAATGATTTGCCTATATCGTGCAGCCCTACGTGGCTGTGTGGAAATGATCTCAATTGAGCAGTGTTGTAAAATACTTTTAAGTACTACTTAAGTTGCTTTTTTGGTATCTGTACTTTATTTTACTATTTTTATTTTTGACCTTTTACTCCACTACATTCCTAATGAACATTCTGTACTTTTTACTCCATACATTTTCCCTGACACCTAAAATTACTCGTTACATTTTGAATGCTTAGCGGGACAGGAAAATGGTTAAATTCACGCACTTGTCAAGAGAACATCCCTGGTTATCTACTGCCTCTGATCTGGAGGGCTCGCTAAACACAAATGCTTTGTTTGTAAATTATGTTGGAGTGTTTAAAAAAATCAAGAAAATGGTGCCATCTGGTTTGTTTAATATAAGTTATTTTTAATTATTTTGATACTTAAGTACATTTGATCAATTACATATCAATTACATTTACTTTTGATACTTATGTATATTTAAAACCAAATACTTTTAGACTTTTACTCAAGTAGTATTTTAAGTGACTTTCACTTTTACTTGAGTCATTTTCTATGAACGTATCTTTACTTTTACTCAAGTATGACAATTTGGTACTTTTCCCACCACTGCAATTGAGTGCAGGAAATGCAGAAATGATAAAAGTGCTGAAATTAGTTTTGGTTGAATTGAACAGTATAAAACAATCAGAATGGAGAAAGACTCATTGAAATCACTTAGAATGTATGTGTTGTCACGCTAGGATCAGTCACTACTCATAAAGCACCCTAGGATCACTCACTACTCATAAAGCACCCTAGGATCACTCACTACTCATAAAGCACCCTAGGATCACTCATACTACTCATAAAGCACCCTAGGATCATTCACTACTCATAAAGCACCCTAGGATCACTCATACTACTCATAAAGCAAATGTACAACTTTTGTTATTCAAAAACTAAAAATACCGTCATACCGTCCAATTTTTTCTAAATACTGTGATATAATATTTTGGCCATCACCTGCAGAGAAATGAACCTGGAGAAGAGTCCCCTAAGCAAGCTGAGCTATTCACAAACACAAACAGACCCCACAGAGCCCCAGGACAGCAACACAATTCGACTCAACCAAATCATGAGAAACCGAAAGATAATTCCTTCACACACTGGATAGAATTAACAAAAGAACTGAGTAAACTAGAATGCTATTTGGCCCTGAACAGAGAGTATTGAGTGGCAGAATACCTGACCACTGTGACTGACCCAAACTTAAGGAAAGCTTTGACTGTATACAGACTCAGTGAGCATAGCCTTGCTATTGAGAAAGGCTGCCGTAGGCAGACCTGGCTCTCAAGAGAAGACGGGCTATGTGCACACTGCCCACAAAATTAGGTGGAAACTGAGCTGCACTTCCTAACTTCCTGCCAAACGTATAACCATATTAGAGACACATATTTCCCTCAGATTACCCAGACCCACAAAAAATATAAATTCATCAATTCAAAACTAATCTATTGGGTGAAATACCACAGTGTGCCATCACAACAGCAAGATTTGTGACCTGTTGCCACAAGAAAAGGGCAACCATTGAAGAACAAACACCATTGTAAATACAACCCAATATTTATGTTTATTTATTTTCCCTTTTGTACTTGAACTATTTGCATGTAATATGATATTTGTAATGTCTTTATTCTTTCGGAACTTTTGAGTGTAATGTTTACTGTTAATTGTTATTGTTTATTTCACTTTTGTTTTATCTAGTTCACTTGCTTTAACAATGTTAACATATGTTTCCCATGCCATGTTTGACTCCTTCCAGCAGCATGAGTACATTGACTTCCTTCCGCATCCCCCGGCTGCTTGTGCCACCTGTTTTTTTAATTCACAAAGCACAAAGTGTGTGGAGGAATAGGGAGAGAAAGGCCTGCAGCAGAGTCAGTCTGTGGCTCCGGCCTCCAGTCTCGTTAGAGCAGACATGGCTTCCTCTCAGGGTGGACCTTTCATCCATGTCATGCGAAAATATGCCCTTAGTCCCCCTGCGACGGGCCGACTGGCCGGCTGCAATCAGACCCTACCCATCCTGTCTACTCCCCCCAACCCCCTCGGTCTCCCCCTGTACCCCCCTTGCCCCTGACTCAGACTAAGGCCTTCCCTGGTACTCCCCCCCCAGCCTCATTAACTCCCTGTGGAAATTCTCCCTATCTGACAACCCCTCTCTTTGCATCATGAACAGTCCACTCTCAGCGACAGGCAGGCGGAGCACTCCATTGAAGACCCACTGGGGGTCCATTAACATTTTGCTCATGTGTTGCATGCATGCATACAGTATTCTGTCCCCCTCTCTGTTTCCTCGGGACATGGCCATGTTTTGGCCCTGGCTGCTGACCTGCTGTGACCCTTACGGCAGACACAGAATGGCTCCTCTGTGCTCGCAGCATTCCCTTCAGCCCTCTCTCTGCTGTCTACGCCGGGCATCGGAGAGACCAGCCCACACACTGGTTCATCAGGCCTAAATGAGGGAGGGGGGGATAGAGGAATGGATGAAGGGTTGATTTGGTGGTCTGCTGCTTCAGCTTTAATGTTAAGGCAGGCTGATTGATAGATTGCTTGCTTAATTGTAATGATAGTGTAAAGAAGAATAGAACAACAGGGATTTCTTCCTATCAGCAGCTAGCTGATAGAAATGTCATGCGATCTTCTATCTCGCCTCCTGCACGTTGACTACTGTTATGTGTGTATACGTGCATGCATGTGTGTGTGTGTTTCTGTGTGGACCTCCTTCTCCAACACAGATGACATGACTTACAGACACACCCTGGCCTGTAACACAGCAGTACTTTCAGAGCAGCTGTATACAACATTTTAAACCAGTTTAGTCAACCTCACCATCTATTACCAGGTAGGAATACATTGTGTTACTCTAACTTACTTAAGGCTCCTCAGAATAGAAACAACTTAGAGAGAAAGGATGGATTGGATTTTCTTTTTGTCTCTGGGGGGCTGAATGAGTCCACACGGTCCTGTGTATAGTGATAGTGGTTGGATATAATTTGATACTTGGTTTGAATTCCTCAGATTTCTTATGCTCTGATCGGATTATTGTAATTGGCTGCACAGTCTGTGCTACAGATCAAGCTTGTGGACATTTTTCTCTAATGCCCCCATTATATGCAATAACCCAATAGAGGTGTATGTGAGTAAGAGTGTTCTAATGTTTATCTTGTGAATCACTCTCCTATCATTTCAGCAGCAGCATTTCACTGCGGGTCAGATCACAGGGCAGACTTTGTGATCTCTAAAAGGACTATTTTCATCCTCTGTTTTGAGAGGCTCTCTGAAGGCCCAGCTGGGACAGACAGACAGAGGATTGTGATGGGGTGGTGATAGGGACAGACAGACTAACCAAGGCTTGGGATGGGTTAGACAGACAGACAGACAGACAGAGGATTGTGATGGGGTGGTGATAGGGACAGACAGACTAACCAAGGCTTGGGATGGGTTAGACAGACATACAGACAGACAGAGGATTGTGATGGGGTGGTGATAGGGACAGACAGACTAACCAAGGCTTGGGATGGGTTAGACAGACAGACAGACAGACAGAGGATTGTGATGGGGTGGTGATAGGGACAGACAGACTAACCAAGGCTTGGGATGGGTTAGACAGACAGACAGACAGACAGAGGATTGTGATGGGGTGGTGATAGGGACAGACAGACTAACCAAGGCTTGGGATGGGTTAGACAGACAGACAGACAGAGGATTGTGATGGGGTGGTGATAGGGACAGACAGACTAACCAAGGCTTGGGATGGGTTAGACAGACAGACAGACAGAGGATTGTGATGGGGTGGTGATAGGGACAGACAGACTAACAAAGGCTTGGGATGGGTTAGACAGACAGACATGAGATTGTGATGGGTACAGAACGACCGAGGCTTGGAATGAGAATGGGTTAGGGACAGACAGACCGACAGGGGCTTGGGATGGGTTAGGGACAGACCAACAGAGGCTTGTGATGGGTTAGAGACAGACAGACCGACAGAGGCTTGCGATGCTGACCAGACAGACAGAGGATTGTACTGGGGACAGACAGACATATGATTGTTCTGGGGACAGACAGACAGATGATTGTACTGGGGACAGACAGACAGATGATTGTACTGGGGACAGACAGCCAGACTGAGGCTTGTGATGGGTTAGGGACAGACATACAGACAGACAGAGGATTGTTTTGGGGACAGACAGACCAGGGATTGTTTTGAGGACAGACAGAGAATTGTTTTGGGGACAGACAGACAGAGAATTGTTCTGGGGACAGACAGACAGAGAATTGTGCTGGGGACAGACAGACAGATGATTGTGCTGGGGACAGACAGACAGATGATTGTACTGGGGACAGACAGACGGATGATTGTACTGGGGACAGACAGCCAGACCTAGGCTTGGGATGGGTTAGGGACAGACATACAGACAGACATAGGATTGTTCTAGGGACAGACAGACAGAGGATGGTGATGGGTTAGGGACAGACATACAGACCAACATAGGTTTGTGATGGGTTAGGGACAGACATACAGACCATCAGAGGCTAGTGATGGGTTAGGGACAGACATACAGACCATCAGAGGCTAGTGATGGGTTAGGGACAGACATACAGACCATCAGAGGTTTGTGATGGGTTAGGGACAGACATACAGACCATCAGAGGCTAGTGATGGGTTAGGGACAGACATACAGACCATCAGAGGCTAGTGATGGGTTAGGGACAGACATAAAGACCAACATAGGCTTGTGATGGGTTAGGGACAGACAGACCGACAGATGCTTGTGATGGGTTAGGGACAGACAGCCAGACCGACAGAGGCTTGTGATGGGTTAGGGACAGACAGCCAGACCGACAGAGGCTTGTGATGGGTTTGGGACAGACAGACAGACCAACAGAGTCATTGAGATGTAGGATGTTGTGTCAGTGAGATGTCGTGTCAGTGAGATGTAGGATGTTGTGTCAGTGAGATGTAGAATGTTGTGTCAGTGAGATGTCGTGTCAGTGAGATGTAGGATGTTGTGTCTGTGAAATGTGCTGTGAGATGTCGTGTCAGTGAGATGTCGTGTCAGTGAGATGTTGTGTCAGTGAGATGTAGGATGTTGTGTCAGTGAGATGTAGAATGTTGTGTCAGTGAGATGTCGTGTCAGTGAGATGTAGGATGTTGTGTCTGTGAAATGTGCTGTGAGATGTCGTGTCAGTGAGATGTCGTGTCAGTGAGATGTTGTGTCAGTGAGATGTTGTGTCAGTGAGATGTAGGATGTGTCAGTGAGATGTAGGATGTGTCAGTGAGATGTTGTGTCAGTGAGATGTAGGATGTCGTGTCAGTGAGATGTAGGATGTTGTGTCTGTGAAATGTGCTGTGAGATGTCGTGTCAGTGAGATGTTGTGTCAGTGAGATGTTGTGTCAGTGAGATGTTGTGTCAGTGAGATGTCGTGTCAGTGAGATGTCGTGTCAGTGAGATGTCGTGTCAGTGAGATGTTGTGTCAGTGAGATGTTGTGTCAGTGAGATGTAGGATGTGTCAGTGAGATGTTGTGTCAGTGAGATGTAGGATGTTGTGTCAGTGAGATGTAGAATGTTGTGTCAGTGAGATGTCGTGTCAGTGAGATGTAGGATGTTGTGTCTGTGAAATGTGCTGTGAGATGTCGTGTCAGTGAGATGTTGTGTCAGTGAGATGTTGTGTCAGTGAGATGTTGTGTCAGTGAGATGTAGGATGTGTCAGTGAGATGTTGTGTCAGTGAGATGTAGGATGTCGTGTCAGTGAGATGTAGGATGTTGTGTCTGTGAAATGTGCTGTGAGATGTCGTGTCAGTGAGATGTTGTGTCAGTGAGATGTTGTGTCAGTGAGATGTTGTGTCAGTGAGATGTTGTGTCAGTGAGATGTCGTGTCAGTGAGATGTCGTGTCAGTGAGATGTCGTGTCAGTGAGATGTCGTGTCAGTGAGATGTTGTGTCAGTGAGATGTTGTGTCAGTGAGATGTTGTGTCAGTGAGATGTAGGATGTGTCAGTGAGATGTCGTGTCAGTGAGATGTTGTGTCAGTGAGATGTTGTGTCAGTGAGATGTAGGATGTGTCAGTGAGATGTTGTGTCAGTGAGATGTAGGATGTTGTGTCAGTGAGCTGTCGTGTCAGTGAGATGTCGTGTCAGTGAGATGTAGGATGTGTCAGTGAGATGTCGTGTCAGTGAGATGTTGTGTCAGTGAGATGTAGGATGTGTCAGTGAGATGTAGGATGTGTCAGTGAGATGTCGTGTCAGTGAGATGTCGTGCTGTGAGATGTTGTGTCAGTGAGATGTAGGATGTGTCAGTGAGATGTCGTGTCAGTGAGATGTTGTGTCAGTGAGATGTAGGATGTGTCAGTGAGATGTCGTGTCAGTGAGATGTAGGATGTGTCAGTGAGATGTCGTGTCAGTGAGATGTCGTGCTGTGAGATGTCGTGTCAGTGAGATGTAGGATGTGTCAGTGAGATGTCGTGTCAGTGAGATGTCGTGCTGTGAGATGTCGTGTCAGTGAGATGTCGTGTCAGTGAGATGTCGTGTCAGTGAGATGTAGGATGTGTCAGTGAGATGTTGTGTCAGTGAGCTGACGTGTCAGTGAGATGTAGGATGTTGTGTCAGTGAGATGTAGAATGTTGTGTCAGTGAGATGTCGTGTCAGTGAGATGTAGGATGTTGTGTCAGTGAGATGTCGTGCTGTGAGAGTTAATCCGGGCTGCTTTTCCACATTGGGGGATTTGACACCCCTGGGTTGATAAAAGGGAGGGAGTTAAATGGGTTGCTGGAGATCGGAAGGTTAACAAAGGGTAACGAGACTGACAACACGTGGTGGGCTACTAGCTAACCACCTCTCAAGTGGCGGGCCTGCTACCTGCTTGCTGGCTGGCTGCCTGCTACCTGCCTGCCTGCTGGCTGCCTGGCTAGCCTGGCTAGTGCTGCACTATGCAACTAAGTACATAGCCACCACATCATAGGGTGTGGTGTAGAGGTCGCCCGATTAATCGGAATGGCCGATTAATTAGGGCCGATTTCAAGTTTTCATAACAATCGGAAAATCTGTATTATTATTTTTTTACACCTCTATTTAACTAGGCAAGTCAGTTAAGTGGGTGGTTTAACTGCCTCGTTCAGGGGCAGAACGACAGATTTTCACCTTGTCACCTCGGGGGATTCAATCTTGCAACCTTACAGTTAACTAGTCCAACGCTCTAACCAGCTGCCTATCATTGCACTCCACGAGGAGACTGCCTGTTACGCAAATGCAGTAAGCCAAGGTAAGTTGCTAGCTAGCATTAAACTTATCTTATAAAAAACAATCAATCAATCATAATCACTAGTTAATGATTGATGATATTACTAGTTTATCTAGCGTGTCCTGCGTTGCATATAATCGATGCGGTGCGTATCGTTGCTCCAATGTGTACCTAACCATGAACATCAATGCCTTTCTTAAAATCAATACACAGAAGTATATATTTTTAAACCTGCATATTTAGCTAAAAGAAATCCAGGTTAGCAGGCAATATTAACCAGGTGAAATTGTGTCAATTCTCTTATGTTCATTGCACGCAGTCAGTGTATATGCAACAGTTTGGGCCGCCTAATTTGCCAGAATTTTACGTAATTATGACGTAACATTGAAGGTTGTGCAATGTAACAGGAATATTTAGACTACTGGATGCCACCCGTTAGATAAAATACGGAACGGTTCCGTATTTCACTGAAAGAATAAACGTCTTGTTTTCGAGATGATAGTTTCCGGATTCGACCATATTAATGACGTAAGGCTCGTATTTCTGTGTGCTATTATGTTATAACTAAGTCTATGATTTGATAGAGCAGTCTGACTGAGCGATGGTAGGCACCAGCAGGCTCGTAAGCATTCATTCAAACGGCACTTTCGTGCGTTTTGCCAGCAGCTCTTCGTTGTGCGTCAAGCATTGCGCTGTTTATGACTTCAAGCCCATCAACTCCCGAGATTAGGCTCGTGTAACCGATGTGAAATGACTAGCTAGTTAGCGGGGTGCACGCTAATAGCGTTTCAAACGTCACTCGCTCTGAGACTTGAAGTGATTGTTCCCCTTGCTCTGCATGGGTAACGCTGCTTCGAGGGTGGCTGTTGTCGTTGTGTTCCTGGTTCGAGCCCAGGGAGGAGGGAGGAGAGGGACGGAAGCTATACTGTTACACTGGTAATACTAAAGTGCCTATAAGAACATCCAATAGTCAAAGGTTAATGAAATACAAATGGTATAGAGAGAAATAGTCCTATAATAACTACAACCTAAAACTTCTTACCTGCGAATATTGAAGACTCATGTTAAAAGGAACCACCAACTTTCATATGTTCTCATGTTTTGAGCAAGGAACTTAAACGTTAGCTTTCTTACATGGCACATATTGCACTTTTACTTTCTTCTCCAACACTTTGTTTTTGCATTATTTAAACCAAATTGAACATGTTTCATTATTTATTTGATGTTCAATTGATTTTATTGATGTATTATATTATGTTAAAATAAGTATTCATTCAATATTGTTGTAATTGTCATTATTACAAATAAGTTTAAAAAATTGTCCGATTAATCTGTATCGGCTTTTTTTGGTCCTCCAATAATCGGTATCGGTATCGGCGTTGAACAATCATAATCGGTCGACCTCTAGTGTGGTGTTGAAATGCTGATGACTATATTATATTCAGCTACTTGCTGCACCTCGTTGTTCTGCAGATGCTCTTATAGAATCACTTGTCAAATTAGTGGGATTCTATCCAGTTTTTACCAGGAGGCACAAAGTAACAAGCAAATACATGTGAGGTCATTTTAATGTCATTACACGTCATAACTGTAATCCATAAAACACAAGTCCTGGTGTGTCACCGTTTACAACACATACAGTAGGCCTACTGCACAGGACATCACGTTGAATCATATCAGCACGCTAGCCGGCGTCTAGCACAATAAGAAAATGCTGTTACTGTGCAAGAACGAGCTGCACACCACTATCCTGTCCTAGATGCCTTTCACAACACCTTGATCACAGGGCTCGTTTTGGGAGAGGTGCAGTGCAACTGCCTGAGGTGCAGCACAACAGAACACCCTGGATAACTCCGAGCAGAATTCCTCCTCCTCCTCCTCCTTCATGACTTGTCTGTCTCTGAGAGAGAGAGAGAGAGAGAGAGTCCCCCTCCCCCTAGTAAAAAAGGAACGATGATCAGTATCTTACAGTAAGTGCTGCTGGCACTGACCCAGATCTGTCAGCTGTGCTCATACAAGCAGGGGATTTATCCCCACGGACTCGTTTGAGTCTGTTCTGGAATCAGTGATAAGGAACATTAATGTCTAACTGCACTTTGGATTTGCAGAACAAACTTCCTTGCTGTCATTACCACTGCCACTATTACTGTGATTTTGAAGTGGTTCACTGTATACACTTTCAACATGCTTTTCCCACCTGAGTATAATGTTATTTACCATGTAGCCTACATGGGTCGAGGACAACTGAAAGCAAAAGGGTGGCAGGTAGCCTAGTCATTAAAAAGATTGGGCCAGGAACCGAAAAGTCGCTAGTTCGAATCCCCGAGCCGCCTAGGTGAAACATTTGACTTGCCCTTGAGCAAGGCACTTAGCCCTAAATGCTCCTCCTGTAAGTTGCTCTGGATAAGAGTGTCTGCTAAATGACAAAAATGTTAAATGTAAATTAAACCAGGCCGACGTTATCATTAAGGAGTTATATACTATATGACCAAAACTATGTGGATACTTGCTCATTGAAACATCTCATTCCAAAATCATGGGCATTAATATGGAGTTGGTCCCCCCTTTGCTCCTATGACAGCCTCCACTCTTCTGGGAAGGCTTTCCACTAGATATTGGACCATTGCTGCGGGGATTTGCTTCCTTCAGTCACAAGAGCATTAGTGAGGTCGGGCACTGATGTTGGGCGATTAGGCCTGGCTCGTGGTCGGCGTTCCAATTCATCCCAAAGGTGTTAGATGGGGTTGAGTTCAGGGCTCTGTGCAGGCTAGTCAAGTTCTTCCATACCGATCTCGACACACCATTTCTGTATGGACCTCGCTTTGTGCACAGGGGCATTGTCATGCTGAAACAGGAAAGGTCCTTCCCTAAACTGTTCCCACAAAGTTGGAAGCACAGAATTGTCTAGAACAGTGGTTCCTAAACTTTTTATAGATCTGTACCCCTTCAAACATTCAACCTCCAGCTACATACCCCCTCCCCTCTAGCACCAGGGTCAGCACACTCTCAAATGTTTTTTTTTTTGCCATCATTGTAAGCCTGCCACACAAACACTATATGACGATACATTTATTAAACATAAGAATGAGTGTGAGTTTTTGTCACAACCCGGATTGTGGGAAGTGACAAAGAGCTCTTACAGGACCTGGGGGTACAAATAATAATATTCAATCATTTTGCTCTTTAGTTAGACATCTTACATATAAACCCTTATTTGATCATAAAATATTGTGAATAACTCACCACAGGTTAATGATGTGCTTGAAAGGATGCACATAACTCTGCAATGTTGGGTTGTATTGGAGAGAATCTCAGTCTTAAATCATTTTCCACACACAGTCTGAGCCTGCATTTAGTTTTCATCCTAGTGAGGGCTGAGAATCCACACTCATATAGGTATGTGGTTACAAAGGGCATCAGTGTCTTAACAGCACGATTTGCCAATGCAAGAAACTCTGAGCGGAGAGTTAAATTACATTTTCACAGAACCGCTTGTTGCAATTTCGATGAGGCTCTCTTGTTCAGATATCGGTAGGTGGACTGGAGGCAGGGCATGAAAGGGATAACGAATCCAGTTGTTTGTGTCATCAGTTTCGGAAAATAACCTGCGTAATTGCGTACCCAACTTACCCAACTGCCAGGCCCGGCACGTCTGTTGACTCATCCAGCTGTAACGCATATAATTCACTGGCTTGTATGCAAAGCAGTAATTGTTTCAAAACATCTCCTGCCATGTCACTTATGCGTCGTGAAACAGTGTTGTTTGATGGAGTAATTGTCTGTAGTTTTTTGGCCTTTTCCCCCAGCATTGTCCCAGCCATATCCGCGGTAGCAGGAAGAATGAAGTCCTCCACAATAGTATGGGGCTTGTCTGTCCTAGGCCATCAGTAGCTCACCATATAAGATGCTTCTAGACCCTTCTTATTAATGGTATCTGTTGCTTTTATACATGTCTTACTACTCGAAAGTCGTCTTTATTCTCGCTCAAAAACTCCCTTGGCTTATTTTTCAAATTGTCATGTTTCGTTGTATGTACTGTATGTAGTGTTTTTAAATGTGAATCACATATATCACTCTCTCTGCCCTTCCTTCTCCACCGGCATTCAGTGTTTACCCACCCTTTTTCCACTTGCTTCTGAGGATAAAGTGACTTCTAGTGACGTGCACAGCCTCACAGGCAGCAGGCAGCTCTCCCCTCACTCTGCAGAAACAGAATGACACAGCAGAACGGTCCGTTAGCAAAAGCCCATAGTCACTGCTGAGACTGCACGGCACTGCAGTTAGTTTCCATGGTAACGGGCCTCTTCATGTCTCCTCCCCCCTGCGTTTCTGAGATGTTATTAGTTGAAGATGACTCTCAGACAGACGGACGGACTGTCACTCAAACAGATTGGCTGTATGACATTTCAATCAGATCACAGACTCACTCGGGAGGTTTGTGCATTAGTTAATAAGCAGCCACTAATCTCCATCTTCTGCACAGATTGTCACAGCTTGACGTGAGCTCTTGAGTTCTGTACCAATATCCATACTGTACCAGCAGACCAAGTCTACGAATACATACCCATAGTGTGGATATTAAAACATCCTTGGTTTCTGGTTGCCTTTGCAGTTCCCTCCCTCGTTCCATGAGGCAGGCAGCCTTTCAGACTGTCAGACCTCTGAAGCAGTTTAAGGTCATCCAGGGGTTACAGGCCACAGTCAGGGCTTCAAACCTCAGTCACCTTTCACCAGTTTATGTCACTTAGGATAGGAAGTGTTTCCATTCCACACACAGGGTCAGGAGAACCCTGGGCTGGTGTGTGTCCTTGTTTCCACACACAGGGTCAGGAGAACCCACACACACACACACCCTTGCTGATCCCCTTGAAAGATAAACCGTAGGTAGCCAGCACCTCTGGGCAGCTTGGCTTCAGAGTTCAGACAGACAGTAGACCCCTGTAGTTGTACAGGCAATAAGGTGTCCTACCAGTGTGTTTGTTTGGTAACAGACACTCTGACTGAGGATGACTCTACAGCAGGGGTCTACAATTACATTCAGCCATGGGTCGATTTTTCTTTGAGCGGATGGTCGATGGCCGAAACATAGTTCTAAATCATTTGTACGCTGCAAATTGACTGCAAGAATCCCAAACACACATAGTATTTGAGAAAAACAGAATCATTTCAAACCTTGATTACGTTGGGATAGGTATTCCCACTCATATAATTTATGAGTGGGAATACTTGCTAGACTACAGGAGCTGATTTCCTGGTGATTTAACAGTCTTATGTCCAGCAACGAAAATTAGTATTATACTATAACCAAATAAAATCACCCCCGTGCCGAATTTGTCCTTTGGGCCACCTATTGGGGGACCCTGCTCTACAGTATCAGCAGCCCTGGTTGGGACCAGGCCACTGTTTACAATCTGAGCAGATATTACAGTGGCTGGAGGCGAATGAGGTTGTGAGTAGCACAGTCCTGTTAGACACTGTAATGTAATGTCAGGCTAACATCCCTGAGTGACATCCTGTTAGACACTGTAATGTAATGTCAGGCTAGCATCCCTGAGTGACATCCTGTTAGACACTGTAATGTAATGTCAGGCTAACATCCCTGGGTGACATCCTGTTAGACACTGTCATGTAATGTCAGGCTAACATCCCTGAGTGACATCCTGTTAGACACTGTCATGTAATGTCAGGCTAACATCACTGAGTGACATCCTGTTAGACACTGTCATGTAATATCAGGCTAACATCCCTGAGTGACATCCTGTTAGACTCCTTAATGTAATGTCAGGCTAACATCCCTGAGTGACATCCTGTTAGACACTGTCATGTAATGTCAGGCTAACATCCCTGAGTGACATCCTGCTAGACACTGTCATGTAATGTCAGGCTAACATCCCTGAGTGACATCCTGTTAGACTCCTTAATGTAATGTCAGGCTAACATCCCTGAGTGACATCCTGTTAGACAATGTCATGTAATGTCAGGCTAACATCCCTGAGTGACATCCTGTTAGACACTGTCATGTAATGTCAGGCTAACATCCCTGAGTGACATCCTGTTAGACACTGTAATGTAATGTCAGGCTAACATCCCTGAGTGACATCCTGTTAGACACTGTAATGTAATGTCAGGCTAACATCCCTGAGTGACATCCTGTTAGACACTGTAATGTAATGTCAGGTTAACATCCCTGAGCGACATCCTGTTAGACACTGTAATGTAATGTCAGGCTAACATCCCTGAGTGACATCCTGTTAGACACTGTAATGTAATGTCAGGTTAACATCCCTGGGTGACATCCTGTTAGACACTGTCATGTAATGTCAGGCTAACATCCCTGAGTGACATCCTGTTAGACACTGTAATGTAGTAATGTCAGGCTAACATCCCTGAGTGACATCCTGTTAGACACTGTAATGTAATGTCAGGTTAACATCCCTGAGTGACATCCTGTTAGACACTGTAATGTTAGTCTGCTACAGTCACATGGTTCTAACCCAAATGTACACCCATTATTTCATCCTTCATTCAAGGATGAATGTCATTAAAAAGACTGGTGACCAATGATCATTACACACACATTAGATTGTTATGATGACACACTGTTACTATTGACAGTAATTATTGACTGTTATTACACCTTGTAAAACAGTCTGCCTAAACTGTACTGTGCCTATACATTTTGTGCATTCCGGTAGAAGCTGGAATTGAAATGTACAAGTGCATAATCGACCTGAAGGCTTGGCCGTGTTAAAAGATATTGATGTTGTGCCCTCTCTCTCCCCTCCCACCCCCAAGCCCTGATTAATGTTGCTCACTAGTCTAGTTATTGAGTGGCCACCCCACCCCAGCACAACCCAACCCAGCTGAGAGAGCAGAATATGGTTGGATGTTGATGTGGTCACGGCCCTGTAGAACCCTCCCCCCTGACCATTGACCCTGCACACGGGGTCAGAGGCCAGCTCAAATGCCCAGCGGCCATATTCCCCACGCATTCCACAGAGATTACAGCAGCAGCCACATAGAATTAGCCTGCCTGTCCTGGCTGCCATGAAAACAAGCAGCGTTTGTGGTGTTGCAGTGCCTGTACCCAGAAGGAAGGGGGAGGGGGAGAGGGCGTAGGAAGAGTGGAGTGGAGGGTTCCTGCGTTTGTGTGTGTCTGTGTGTGTGTGTTTTTGCGTGCACATGCATGCGTTTGTGCGTGTGAACCTTCTGTTAACAATTGAGCACAGCTGTGTCTGCTGACGTCAGCCCTGACCTGACCTATAGTCTAGCTGTAACTGACCTGACTTATAGTCTAGCTGTAACTGACCTATAGTCTTGCTGTAACTGACCTATAGTCTAGCTGTAATTGACCTGGCCTATAGTCTAGCTGTAACTGACCTGACCTATATCCTAGCTGTAACTGACCTGACCTATAATCTAGCTGTAACTGACCTGATCTTATAGTCTAGCTGTAACTGACCTGATCTATAGTCTAGCTGTAACTGACCTGATCTATAGTCTAGCTGTAACTGACCTGACCTATAGCCTAGCTGTAACTGACCTATAGTTTAGCTGTAACTGACCTGACCTATAGTTTAGCTGTAACTGACCTGACCTATAGTCTAGCTGTAACTGACCTGACCTATAGTCTAGCTGTAACTGACCTGACCTATAGCCTAGCTGTAACTGACCTGACCTATAGTCTAGCTGTAACTGACCAGACCTATAGCCTAGCTGTAACTGACCTGACCTATAGCCTAGCTGTAACTGACCTGACCTATAGCCTAGCTGTACCTGACCTCTAGTCTAGCTGTAACTGACCTGACCTGTAGTTTAGCTGTAACTGACCTGACCTATAGTCTAGCTGTAACTGACCTATAGTCTAGCTGCAACTGAACTGACCTGTAGTCTAGCTCTAACTGACCTGACCTATAGTCTAGCTCTAACTGACCTGACCTATAGTCTAGCTGTAACTGACCTGACCTATAGTCTAGCTGTAACTGACCTATAGTCTAGCTGTAACTGACCTGACCTATAGTCTAGCTGTAACTTACCTGACCAATAGTCTAGTTGTAACTGACCTGACCTATTGTCTAGCTGTAACTGACCTGACCTATAGTCTAGCTGTAATGACCTGACCTATAATCTAGCTGTTACTGACCTGACCTATAGTCTAGCTGTAACTGACCTATAGTCTAACTGTAATTGACTTGACCTACCGTCTTGCTGTAACTGACCTGACCTATAGTCTAGCTGTAACTGACCTGACCTATAGTCTAACTGTAACTGACCTGACCTATAGTCTAGCTGTAACTGATCTGACCTGTAGTCTAGCTGTAACTGACCTATAGTCTAGCTGCAACTGAACTGACCTGTAGTCTAGCTGTAACTGACCTGGCCTATAGTCTAGCTGTAACTGACCTGACCTATAGTCTAGCTGTAACTTACCTGACCTATTGTCTACCTGTAACTGACCTGACCTATAGTCTAGCTGTAACTGACCTGACCTATAGTCTAGCTGTAACTGACCTATAGTCTAGCTGTAACTGACCTGACCTATAGTCTAGCTGTAACTGACCTATAGTCTAGCTTCAACTGACCTGACCTATAGTCTAGCTGTAACTGACCTGACCTATAGTCTAGATGTAACTGACCTGACCTATAGTCTAGATGTAACTGACCTGACCTATTGTCTAGCTGTAACTGACCTGACCTATAGCCTAGCTGTACCTGACCTATAGTCTAGCTGTAACTGACCTGACCTATAGTCTAGCTGTAACTGACCTGACCTATAGTCTAGCTGTAACTGACCTATAGTCTAGCTGCAACTGACCTGACCTATAGTCTAGCTGTAACTGACCTGACCTATAGTCTAGCTGTAACTGACCTGACCTGTAGTTTAGCTGTAACTGACCTGACCTATAGTCTAGCTGTAACTGACCTGACCTGTAGTTTAGCTGTAACTGACCTGACCTATAGTCTAGCTGTAACTGACCTATAGTCTAGCTGCAACTGAACTGACCTGTAGTCTAGCTGTAACTGACCTGGCCTATAGTCTAGCTGTAACTGAGCTGACCTATTTCCTAGCTGTAACTGACCTGACCTATAGTCTAGTTGTAACCGACCTGGCCTATAGTCTAGCTGTAACTGACCTGACCTATTGTCTACCTGTAACTGACCTGACCTATAGTCTAGCTGTAACTGACCTGACCTAGTGTCTAACTGTAACTGACCTGACCTATAGTCTAGCTGTAACTGACCTGACCTACCGTCTTGCTGTAACTGACCTGACCTACCGTCTTGCTGTAACTGACCTGACCTCTAGTCTAGCTGTAACTGACCTGACCTCTAGTCTAGCTGTAACTGACCTGACCTATAGTCTAGCTGTAACTGACCTGACCTATAGTCTAGCTGTAACTGACCTATAGTCTAGCTGTAACTGACCTGACCTATTGTCTAGCTGTAACTGACCTGACCTCTAGTCTAGCTGTAACTGACCTGGCCTATAGTCTAGCTGTAACTGACCTGGCCTATAGTCTAGCTGTAACTGACCTATAGTCTAGCTGTAACTGACCTATAGTCTAGCTTTAACTGACCTGACCTATAGCCTAGCTGTAATTGACCTGACCTATTGTCTAGCTGTAACTGACCTGACCTATAGTCTTGCTGTAACTGACCTATAGTCTAGCTGTAATTGACCTGGCCTGTAGTCTAGCTGTAACTGACCTGACCTATAGTCTAGCTGTAACTGACCTATAGTCTAACTGTAATTGACTTGACCTACCGTCTTGCTGTAACTGACCTGACCTATAGTCTAACTGTAACTGACCTGACCTATAGTCTAGCTGTAACTGATCTGACCTGTAGTCTAGCTGTAACTGACCTATAGTCTAGCTGCAACTGAACTGACCTGTAGTCTAGCTGTAACTGACCTGGCCTATAGTCTAGCTGTAACTGACCTGACCTATAGTCTAGCTGTAACTTACCTGACCTATTGTCTACCTGTAACTGACCTGACCTATAGTCTAGCTGTAACTGACCTGACCTATAGTCTAGCTGTAACTGACCTGACCTATAGTCTAGCTGTAACTGACCTATAGTCTAGCTGCAACTGACCTGACCTATAGTCTAGCTGTAACTGACCTGACCTATAGTCTAGCTGTAACTGACCTGACCTGTAGTTTAGCTGTAACTGACCTGACCTATAGTCTAGCTGTAACTGACCTGACCTGTAGTTTAGCTGTAACTGACCTGACCTATAGTCTAGCTGTAACTGACCTATAGTCTAGCTGCAACTGAACTGACCTGTAGTCTAGCTGTAACTGACCTGGCCTATAGTCTAGCTGTAACTGAGCTGACCTATTTCCTAGCTGTAACTGACCTGACCTATAGTCTAGTTGTAACCGACCTGGCCTATAGTCTAGCTGTAACTGACCTGACCTATTGTCTACCTGTAACTGACCTGACCTATAGTCTAGCTGTAACTGACCTGACCTAGTGTCTAACTGTAACTGACCTGACCTATAGTCTAGCTGTAACTGACCTGACCTATAGTCTAGCTGTAACTGACCTATAGTCTAGCTGTAACTGACCTGACCTATTGTCTAGCTGTAACTGACCTGACCTCTAGTCTAGCTGTAACTGACCTGGCCTATAGTCTAGCTGTAACTGACCTGGCCTATAGTCTAGCTGTAACTGACCTATAGTCTAGCTGTAACTCAAATCAAATTTATTTATATAGCCCTTCGTACATCAGCTGATATCTCAAAGTGCTGTACAGAAACCCAGCCTAAAACCCCAAACAGCAAACAATGCAGGTGTAAAAGCACGGTGGCTAGGAAAAACTCCCTAGAAAGGCCAAAACCTAGGAAGAAACCTAGAGAGGAACCAGGCTATGTGGGGTGGCCAGTCCTCTTCTGGCTGTGCCGGGTAGAGATTATAACAGAACATGACCAAGATGTTCAAATGTTCATAAATGACCAGCATGGTCGAATAATAATAAGGCAGAACAGTTGAAACTGGAGCAGCAGCACAGTCAGGTGGACTGGGGACAGCAAGGAGTCATCATGTCAGGTAGTCCTGGGGCACGGTCCTAGGGCTCAGGTCCTCCGAGAGAGAGAGAAAGAAAGAGAGAATTTGAGAGAGCATATGTGGGGTGGCCAGTCCTCTTCTGGCTGTGCCGGGTGGAGATTATAACAGAACGTGGCCAAGATGTTCAAATGTTCATAAATGACCAGCATGGTTGAATAATAGTAAGGCAGAACAGTTGAAACTGGAGCAGCAGCATGGCCAGGTGGACTGGGGACAGCAAGGAGTCATCATGTCAGGTAGTCCTGGGACATGGTCCTAGGGCCCAGGCCAGTTGAAACTGGAGCAGCAGCATGGCCAGGTGGACTGGGGACAGCAAGGAGTCATCATGTCAGGTAGTCCTGGGGCATGGTCCTAGGGCTCAGGTCCTCCGAGAGAGAGAAAGAAAGAGAGAAGGAGAGAATTAGAGAACGCACACTTAGATTCACACAGGACACCGAATAGGACAGGAGAAGTACTCCAGATATAACAAACTGACCCTAGCCCCCCGACACATAAACTAATGCAGCATAAATACTGGAGGCTGAGACAGGAGGGGTCAGGAGACACTGTGGCCCCAACCCGAGGACACCCCCGGACAGGGCCAAACAGGAAGGATATAACCCCACCCACTTTGCCAAAGCACAGCCCCCACACCACTAGAGGGATATCTTCAACCACCAACTTACCATCCTGAGACAAGGCCGAGTATAGCCCACAAAGATCTCCGCCACGGCACAACCCAAGGGGGAGGCGCAAACCCAGACAGGCCGACCACAACAGTGAATCAACCCACCCAGGTGACGCACCCCCCACAGGGACGGCATGAGAGAGCCCCAGTAAGCCAGTGACTCAGCCCCGTAACAGGGTAGAGGCAGAGAATCCCAGTGGAAAGAGGGGAATCGGCCAGGCAGAGACAGCAAGGGCGGTTCGTTGCTCCAGAGCCTTTCCGTTCACCTTCCCACTCCTGGGCCAGACTACACTCAATCATATGACCCACTGAAGAGATGAGTCTTCAGTAAAGACTTAAAGGTTGAGACCGAGTTTGCGTCTCTGACATGGGTAGGCAGACCGTTCCATAAAAATGGAGCTCTATAGGAGAAAGCCCTGCCTCCAGCTGTTTGCTTAGAAATTCTAGGGACAATTAGGAGGCCTGCGTCTTGTGACCGTAGCGTACGTGTAGGTATGTACGGCAGGACCAAATCAGAGAGATAGGTAGGAGCAAGCCCATGTAATGCTTTGTAGGTTAGCAGTAAAACCTTGAAATCAGCCCTTGCTTTGACAGGAAGCCAGTGTAGAGAGGCTAGCACTGGAGTAATATGATCAAATTTTTTGGTTCTAGTCAGGATTCTAGCAGCCGTATTCAGCACTAACTGAAGTTTATTTAGTGCTTTATCCGGGTAGCCGGAAAATAGAGCATTGCAGTAGTCTAACCTAGAAGTGACAAAAGCATGGATTAATTTTTCTGCATCATTTTTGGACAGAAAGTTTCTGATTTTTGCAATGTTACGTAGATGGAAAAAAGCTGTCCTCGAAATGGTCTTGATATGTTCTTCAAAAGAGAGATCAGGGTCCAGAGTAACGCCGAGGTCCTTCACAGTTTTATTTGAGACGACTGTACAACCATTAAGATTAATTGTCAGATTCAACAGAAGATCTCTTTGTTTCTTGGGACCTAGAACAAGCATCTCTGTTTTGTCCGAGTTTAATAGTAGAAAGTTTGCAGCCATCCACTTCCTTATGTCTGAAACACATGCTTCTAGCGAGGGCAATTTTGGGGCTTCACCATGTTTCATTGAAATGTACAGCTGTGTGTCATCCGCATAGCAGTGAAAGTTTACATTATGTTTTCGAATAACATCCCCAAGAGGTAAAATATATAGTGAAAACAATAGTGGTCCTAAAACAGAACCTTGAGGAACACCGAAATGTACAGTTGATTTGTCAGAGGACAAACCATTCACAGAGACAAACTGATATCTTTCCGACAGATAAGATCTAAACCAGGCCAGAACATGTCCGTGTAGACCAATTTGGGTTTCCAATCTCTCCAAAAGAATGTGGTGATCGATGGTATCAAAAGCAGCACTAAGGTCTAGGAGCACGAGGACAGATGCAGAGCCTCGGTCCGTTGCCATTAAAATGTCATTTACCACCTTCACAAGTGCCGTCTCAGTGCTATGATGGGGTCTAAAACCAGACTGAAGCATTTCGTATACATTGTTTGTCTTCAGGAAGGCAGTGAGTTGCTGCGCAACAGCCTTCTCTAAAATTTTTGAGAGGAATGGAAGATTCGATATAGGCCGATAGTTTTTTATATTTTCTGGGTCAAGGTTTGGCTTTTTCAAGAGAGGCTTTATTACTGCCACTTTTAGTGAGTTTGGTACACATCCAGTGGATAGAGAGCCGTTTATTATGTTCAACATAGGAGGGCCAAGCACAGGAAGCAGCTCTTTCAGTAGTTTAGTTGGAATAGGGTCCAGTATGCAGCTTGAAGGTTTAGAGGCCATGATTATTTTCATCATTGTGTCAAGAGATATAGTACTAAAAGACTTGAGCGTCTCTCTTGATCCTAGGTCCTGGCAGAGTTGTGCAGACTCAGGACAACTGAGGTTTGGAGGAATACGCAGGTTTAAAGAGGAGTCCGTAATTTGCTTTCTAATAATCATAATCTTTTCCTCAAAGAAGTTCATGAATTTATCACTGCTAAAGTGAAAGTCATCCTCTCTTGGGGAATGCTGCTTTTTAGTTAGCTTTGCGACAGTATCAAAAAGGAATTTCGGATTGTTCTTATTTTCCTCAATTAAGTTAGAAAAATAGGATGATCGAGCAGCAGTAAGGGCTCTTCGGTACTGCACGGTACCGTCCTTCCAAGCTAGTCGGAAGACTTCCAGTTTGGTGTGGCGCCATTTCCGTTCCAATTTTCTGGAAGCTTGCTTCAGAGCTCGGGTATTTTCTGTGTACCAGGGAGCTAGTTTCTTATGAGACATTTTTTTAGTTTTTAGGGGTGCAACTGCATCTAGGGTATTGCGCAAGGTTAACTGACCTATAGTCTAGCTTTAACTGACCTGACCTATAGCCTAGCTGTAATTGACCTGACCTATTGTCTAGCTGTAACTGACCTGACCTATAGTCTTGCTGTAACTGACCTATAGTCTAGCTGTAATTGACCTGGCCTGTAGTCTAGCTGTAACTGACCTGACCTATAGTCTAGCTGTAACTGACCTATAGTCTAACTGTAATTGACTTGACCTACCGTCTTGCTGTAACTGACCTGACCTATAGTCTAGCTGTAACTGACCTGACCTATAGTCTAACTGTAACTGACCTGACCTATAGTCTAGCTGTAACTGATCTGACCTGTAGTCTAGCTGTAACTGACCTATAGTCTAGCTGCAACTGAACTGACCTGTAGTCTAGCTGTAACTGACCTGGCCTATAGTCTAGCTGTAACTGACCTGACCTATAGTCTAGCTGTAACTTACCTGACCTATTGTCTACCTGTAACTGACCTGACCTATAGTCTAGCTGTAACTGACCTGACCTATAGTCTAGCTGTAACTGACCTATAGTCTAGCTGTAACTGACCTGACCTATAGTCTAGCTGTAACTGACCTATAGTCTAGCTTTAACTGACCTGACCTATAGTCTAGCTGTAACTGACCTGACCTATAGTCTAGATGTAACTGACCTGACCTATAGTCTAGATGTAACTGACCTGACCTATTGTCTAGCTGTAACTGACCTGACCTATAGCCTAGCTGTACCTGACCTATAGTCTAGCTGTAACTGACCTGACCTATAGTCTAGCTGTAACTGACCTGACCTATGGTCTAGCTGTAACTGACCTGACCTATAGTCTAGCTGTAACTGACCTGACCTGTAGTTTAGCTGTAACTGACCTGACCTATAGTCTAGCTGTAACTGACCTGACCTGTAGTTTAGCTGTAACTGACCTGACCTATAGTCTAGCTGTAACTGACCTATAGTCTAGCTGCAACTGAACTGACCTGTAGTCTAGCTGTAACTGACCTGGCCTATAGTCTAGCTGTAACTGAGCTGACCTATTTCCTAGCTGTAACTGACCTGACCTATAGTCTAGTTGTAACCGACCTGGCCTATAGTCTAGCTGTAACTGACCTGACCTAGTGTCTAACTGTAACTGACCTGACCTATAGTCTAGCTGTAACTGACCTGACCTACCGTCTTGCTGTAACTGACCTGACCTACCGTCTTGCTATAACTGACCTGACCTCTAGTCTAGCTGTAACTGACCTGACCTATAGTCTAGCTGTAACTGACCTGACCTATAGTCTAGCTGTAACTGACCTATAGTCTAGCTGTAACTGACCTGACCTATTGTCTAGCTGTAACTGACCTGACCTCTAGTCTAGCTGTAACTGACCTGGCCTATAGTCTAGCTGTAACTGACCTGGCCTATAGTCTAGCTGTAACTGACCTATAGTCTAGCTGTAACTGACCTATAGTCTAGCTTTAACTGACCTGACCTATAGCCTAGCTGTAATTGACCTGACCTATTGTCTAGCTGTAACTGACCTGACCTATAGTCTTGCTGTAACTGACCTATAGTCTAGCTGTAATTGACCTGGCCTGTAGTCTAGCTGTAACTGACCTGACCTATATCCTAGCTGTAACTGACCTGACTTATAGTCTAGCTGTAACTGACCTGACCTATAGTCTAGCTGTAACTGACCTGACCTATAGTCTAGCTGTAACTGACCTGACCTATAGTCTAGCTGTACCTGACCTGTCCTATGGTCTAGCTGTAACTGACCTGACCTATTGTCTACCTGTAACTGACCTGACCTATAGTCTAGCTGTAACTGACCTGACCTATAGTCTAGCTGTAATGACCTGACCTATAATCTAGCTGTTACTGACCTGACCTATAGTCTAGCTGTAACTGACCTATAGTCTAACTGTAATTGACTTGACCTACCGTCTTGCTGTAACTGACCTGACCTATAGTCTAGCTGTAACTGACCTGACCTATAGTCTAACTGTAACTGACCTATAGTCTAGCTGTTACTGACCTATAGTCTCACTGTAACTGACCTGACCTCTAGTCTAGCTGTAACTGACCTATAGTCTAGCTGTAACTGACCTATAGTCTAGCTGTAACTGACCTGACCTGACCTACCGTCTTGCTGTAATTGACCTGACCTACCGTCTTGCTGTAACTGACCTGACCTATAGTCTAGCTGTAACTGACCTGACCTATAGTCTAGCTGTAACTGACCTGACCTATAGTCTAGCTGTAACTGACCTGACCTATAGTCTAGCTGTAACTGACATGACCTATAGTCTAGCTGTAACTGACCTGACCTATAGTCTAGCTGTAACTGACCTATAGTCTAACTGTAATTGACTTGACCTACCGTCTTGCTGTAACTGACCTGACCTATAGTCTAGCTGTAACTGACCTGACCTATAGTCTAGCTGTAACTGACCTGACCTAGTGTCTAACTGTAACTGACCTGACCTATAGTCTAGCTGTAACTGACCTGACCTACCGTCTTGCTGTATCTTACCTGACCTACCGTCTTGCTGTAACTGACCTGACCTCTAGTCTAGCTGTAACTGACCTGACCTCTAGTCTAGCTGTAACTGACCTGGCCTATAGTCTAGCTGTAACTGACCTGGCCTATAGTCTAGCTGTAACTGACCTATAGTCTAGCTGTAACTGACCTATAGTCTAGCTGTAACTGACCTATAGTCTAGCTGTAACTGACCTATAGTCTAGCTTTAACTGACCTGACCTATAGCCTAGCTGTAATTGACCTGACCTATTGTCTAGCTGTAACTGACCTGACCTATAGTCTTGCTGTAACTGACCTATAGTCTAGCTGTAATTGACCTGGCCTGTAGTCTAGCTGTAACTGACCTGACCTATATCCTAGCTGTAACTGACCTGACCTATAGTCTAGCTGTAACTGACCTGACCTATAGTCTAGCTGTACCTGACCTGACCTATAGTCTAGCTGTACCTGACCAGACCTATGGTCTAGCTGTAACTGACCTGACATATTGTCTACCTGTAACTGACCTGACCTATAGTCTAGCTGTAACTGACCTGACCTATAGTCTAGCTGTAATGACCTGACCTATAATCTAGCTGTTACTGACCTGACCTATAGTCTAGCTGTAACTGACCTATAGTCTAACTGTAATTGACTTGACCTACCGTCTTGCTGTAACTGACCTGACCTATAGTCTAGCTGTAACTGACCTGACCTATAGTCTAACTGTAACTGACCTATAGTCTAGCTGTTACTGACCTATAGTCTAACTGTAACTGACCTGACCTCTAGTCTAGTTGTAACTGACCTATAGTCTAGCTGTATCTGACCTGACCTATAGTCTGACTGTAACTGACCTCTAGTCTAGCTGTAACTGACCTATAGTATTGCTGTAACTGACCTGACCTCTAGTCTACCTGTAAGTGACCTGACCTTTAGTCTAGCTGTAACTGACCTGACCTATAGTCTAGCTGTTACTGACCTGACCTCTAGTCTTGCTGTAACTGACCTCTAGTCTAGCTGTAACTGACCTATAGTATTGCTGTAACTGACCTGACCTCTAGTCTAGCTGTAACTGACCTCTAGTCTAGCTGTAACTGACCTATAGTATTGCTGTAACTGACCTGACCTCTAGTCTACCTGTAACTGACCTGACCTATAGTCTAGCTGTAACTGACCTGACCTATAGTCTAGCTGTAACTGATCTGACCTATAGTCTAGCTGTAACTGACCTATAGTCTAGCTGTAACTGACCTATAGTCTAGCTGTAACTGACCTGACCTACCGTCTTGCTGTAATTGACCTGACCTACCGTCTTGCTGTAACTGACCTGACCTATAGTCTAGCTGTAACTGACCTGACCTATAGTCTAGCTGTAACTGACATGACCTATAGTCTAGCTGTAACTGACCTGACCTATAGTCTAGCTATAACTGACCTGACCTATAGTCTAGCTGTAACTTACCTGACCTAGTGTCTAACTGTAACTGACCTGACCTATAGTCTAGTTGTAACTGACCTGACCTATTGTCTAGCTGTAACTGACCTGACCTATAGTCTAGATATAACTGACCTGACCTACCGTCTTGCTGTAACTGACCTGACCTACCGTCTTGCTGTAACTGACCTGACCTCTAGTCTAGCTGTAACTGACCTGACCTATAGTCTAGCTGTAACTGACCTATAGTCTAGCTGTAACTGACCTATAGTCTAGCTGTAACTGACCTGACCTACCGTCTTGCTGTAACTGACCTGACCTATAGTCTAGCATTAACTGACCTGACCTATAGTCTAGCTCTAACTGACCTGACCTCTAGTCTAGCTGTAACTGACCTGACCTATAGTCTAGCTGTAACTGACCTATAGTCTAGCTGTAACTGACCTATAGTCTAGCTGTAACTGACCTGACCTACCGTCTTGCTGTAACTGACCTGACCTATAGTCTAGCATTAACTGACCTGACCTATAGTCTAGCTCTAACTGACCTGACCTATAGTCTAGCTCTAACTGACCTGACCTATAGTCTAGCTGTAACTGACCTGACCTATAGTCTAGCTGTAACTGACCTATAGTCTAGCTGTAACTGACCTGACCTATAGTCTAGCTGTAACTTACCTGACCAATAGTCTAGTTGTAACTGACCTGACCTATTGTCTAGCTGTAACTGACCTGACCTATAGTCTAGCTGTAATGACCTGACCTATAATCTAGCTGTTACTGACCTGACCTATAGTCTAGCTGTAACTGACCTATAGTCTAACTGTAATTGACTTGACCTACCGTCTTGCTGTAACTGACCTGACCTATAGTCTAGCTGTAACTGACCTGACCTATAGTCTAACTGTAACTGACCTGACCTATAGTCTAGCTGTAACTGATCTGACCTGTAGTCTAGCTGTAACTGACCTATAGTCTAGCTGCAACTGACCTGACCTATTGTCTACCTGTAACTGACCTGACCTATAGTCTAGCTGTAACTGACCTGACCTATAGTCTAGCTGTAATGACCTGACCTATAATCTAGCTGTTACTGACCTGACCTATAGTCTAGCTGTAACTGACCTATAGTCTAACTGTAATTGACTTGACCTACCGTCTTGCTGTAACTGACCTGACCTATAGTCTAGCTGTAACTGACCTGACCTATAGTCTAACTGTAACTGACCTATAGTCTAGCTGTTACTGACCTATAGTCTCACTGTAACTGACCTGACCTCTAGTCTAGCTGTAACTGACCTATAGTCTAGCTGTAACTGACCTATAGTCTAGCTGTAACTGACCTGACCTGACCTACCGTCTTGCTGTAATTGACCTGACCTACCGTCTTGCTGTAACTGACCTGACCTATAGTCTAGCTGTAACTGACCTGACCTATAGTCTAGCTGTAACTGACCTGACCTATAGTCTAGCTGTAACTGACCTGACCTATAGTCTAGCTGTAACTGACATGACCTATAGTCTAGCTGTAACTGACCTGACCTATAGTCTAGCTGTAACTGACCTATAGTCTAACTGTAATTGACTTGACCTACCGTCTTGCTGTAACTGACCTGACCTATAGTCTAGCTGTAACTGACCTGACCTATAGTCTAACTGTAACTGACCTATAGTCTAGCTGTTACTGACCTATAGTCTAACTGTAACTGACCTGGCCTATAGTCTAGCTGTAACTGAGCTGACCTATTTCCTAGCTGTAACTGACCTGACCTATAGTCTAGCTGTAACTGACCTGACCTATAGTCTAGCTGTAACTGACCTGACCTAGTGTCTAACTGTAACTGACCTGACCTATAGTCTAGCTGTAACTGACCTGACCTACCGTCTTGCTGTATCTTACCTGACCTACCGTCTTGCTGTAACTGACCTGACCTCTAGTCTAGCTGTAACTGACCTGACCTCTAGTCTAGCTGTAACTGACCTGGCCTATAGTCTAGCTGTAACTGACCTGGCCTATAGTCTAGCTGTAACTGACCTATAGTCTAGCTGTAACTGACCTATAGTCTAGCTGTAACTGACCTATAGTCTAGCTTTAACTGACCTGACCTATAGCCTAGCTGTAATTGACCTGACCTATTGTCTAGCTGTAACTGACCTGACCTATAGTCTTGCTGTAACTGACCTATAGTCTAGCTGTAATTGACCTGGCCTGTAGTCTAGCTGTAACTGACCTGACCTATATCCTAGCTGTAACTGACCTGACCTATAGTCTAGCTGTAACTGACCTGACCTATAGTCTAGCTGTACCTGACCTGACCTATAGTCTAGCTGTACCTGACCAGACCTATGGTCTAGCTGTAACTGACCTGACATATTGTCTACCTGTAACTGACCTGACCTATAGTCTAGCTGTAACTGACCTGACCTATAGTCTAGCTGTAATGACCTGACCTATAATCTAGCTGTTACTGACCTGACCTATAGTCTAGCTGTAACTGACCTATAGTCTAACTGTAATTGACTTGACCTACCGTCTTGCTGTAACTGACCTGACCTATAGTCTAGCTGTAACTGACCTGACCTATAGTCTAACTGTAACTGACCTATAGTCTAGCTGTTACTGACCTATAGTCTAACTGTAACTGACCTGACCTCTAGTCTAGTTGTAACTGACCTATAGTCTAGCTGTATCTGACCTGACCTATAGTCTGACTGTAACTGACCTCTAGTCTAGCTGTAACTGACCTATAGTATTGCTGTAACTGACCTGACCTCTAGTCTACCTGTAAGTGACCTGACCTTTAGTCTAGCTGTAACTGACCTGACCTATAGTCTAGCTGTTACTGACCTGACCTCTAGTCTTGCTGTAACTGACCTCTAGTCTAGCTGTAACTGACCTATAGTATTGCTGTAACTGACCTGACCTCTAGTCTAGCTGTAACTGACCTCTAGTCTAGCTGTAACTGACCTATAGTATTGCTGTAACTGACCTGACCTCTAGTCTACCTGTAACTGACCTGACCTATAGTCTAGCTGTAACTGACCTGACCTATAGTCTAGCTGTAACTGATCTGACCTATAGTCTAGCTGTAACTGACCTATAGTCTAGCTGTAACTGACCTATAGTCTAGCTGTAACTGACCTGACCTACCGTCTTGCTGTAATTGACCTGACCTACCGTCTTGCTGTAACTGACCTGACCTATAGTCTAGCTGTAACTGACCTGACCTATAGTCTAGCTGTAACTGACATGACCTATAGTCTAGCTGTAACTGACCTGACCTATAGTCTAGCTATAACTGACCTGACCTATAGTCTAGCTGTAACTTACCTGACCTAGTGTCTAACTGTAACTGACCTGACCTATAGTCTAGTTGTAACTGACCTGACCTATTGTCTAGCTGTAACTGACCTGACCTATAGTCTAGATATAACTGACCTGACCTACCGTCTTGCTGTAACTGACCTGACCTACCGTCTTGCTGTAACTGACCTGACCTCTAGTCTAGCTGTAACTGACCTGACCTATAGTCTAGCTGTAACTGACCTATAGTCTAGCTGTAACTGACCTATAGTCTAGCTGTAACTGACCTGACCTACCGTCTTGCTGTAACTGACCTGACCTATAGTCTAGCATTAACTGACCTGACCTATAGTCTAGCTCTAACTGACCTGACCTCTAGTCTAGCTGTAACTGACCTGACCTATAGTCTAGCTGTAACTGACCTATAGTCTAGCTGTAACTGACCTATAGTCTAGCTGTAACTGACCTGACCTACCGTCTTGCTGTAACTGACCTGACCTATAGTCTAGCATTAACTGACCTGACCTATAGTCTAGCTCTAACTGACCTGACCTATAGTCTAGCTCTAACTGACCTGACCTATAGTCTAGCTGTAACTGACCTGACCTATAGTCTAGCTGTAACTGACCTATAGTCTAGCTGTAACTGACCTGACCTATAGTCTAGCTGTAACTTACCTGACCAATAGTCTAGTTGTAACTGACCTGACCTATTGTCTAGCTGTAACTGACCTGACCTATAGTCTAGCTGTAATGACCTGACCTATAATCTAGCTGTTACTGACCTGACCTATAGTCTAGCTGTAACTGACCTATAGTCTAACTGTAATTGACTTGACCTACCGTCTTGCTGTAACTGACCTGACCTATAGTCTAGCTGTAACTGACCTGACCTATAGTCTAACTGTAACTGACCTGACCTATAGTCTAGCTGTAACTGATCTGACCTGTAGTCTAGCTGTAACTGACCTATAGTCTAGCTGCAACTGAACTGACCTGTAGTCTAGCTGTAACTGACCTGGCCTATAGTCTAGCTGTAATTGACCTGACCTATAGTCTAGCTGTAACTTACCTGACCTATTGTCTACCTGTAACTGACCTGACCTATAGTCTAGCTGTAACTGACCTGACCTATAGTCTAGCTGTAACTGACCTGACCTATAGTCTAGCTGTAACTGACCTATAGTCTAGCTTTAACTGACCTGACCTATAGTCTAGCTGTAACTGACCTGACCTATAGTCTAGATGTAACTGACCTGACCTATAGTCTAGATGTAACTGACCTGACCTATTGTCTAGCTGTAACTGACCTGACCTATAGCCTAGCTGTACCTGACCTATAGTCTAGCTGTAACTGACCTGACCTATAGTCTAGCTGTAACTGACCTGACCTATAGTCTAGCTGTAACTGACCTGACCTATAGTCTAGCTGTAACTGACCTGACCTGTAGTTTAGCTGTAACTGACCTGACCTATAGTCTAGCTGTAACTGACCTGACCTGTAGTTTAGCTGTAACTGACCTGACCTATAGTCTAGCTGTAACTGACCTATAGTCTAGCTGCAACTGAACTGACCTGTAGTCTAGCTGTAACTGACCTGGCCTATAGTCTAGCTGTAACTGAGCTGACCTATTTCCTAGCTGTAACTGACCTGACCTATAGTCTAGTTGTAACCGACCTGGCCTATAGTCTAGCTGTAACTGACCTGACCTATTGTCTAGCTGTAACTGACCTGACCTAGTGTCTAACTGTAACTGACCTGACCTATAGTCTAGCTGTAACTGACCTGACCTACCGTCTTGCTGTAACTGACCTGACCTACCGTCTTGCTGTAACTGACCTGACCTCTAGTCTAGCTGTAACTGACCTGACCTCTAGTCTAGCTGTAACTGACCTGACCTATAGTCTAGCTGTAACTGACCTGACCTATAGTCTAGCTGTAACTGACCTATAGTCTAGCTGTAACTGACCTGACCTATTGTCTAGCTGTAACTGACCTGACCTCTAGTCTAGCTGTAACTGACCTGGCCTATAGTCTAGCTGTAACTGACCTGGCCTATAGTCTAGCTGTAACTGACCTATAGTCTAGCTGTAACTGACCTATAGTCTAGCTTTAACTGACCTGACCTATAGTCTAGCTGTAACTTACCTGACCAATAGTCTAGTTGTAACTGACCTGACCTATTGTCTAGCTGTAACTGACCTGACCTATAGTCTAGCTGTAATGACCTGACCTATAATCTAGCTGTTACTGACCTGACCTATAGTCTAGCTGTAACTGACCTATAGTCTAACTGTAATTGACTTGACCTACCGTCCTGCTGTAACTGACCTGACCTATAGTCTAGCTGTAACTGACCTGACCTATAGTCTAGCTATAACTGACCTGACCTATAGTCTAACTGTAACTGACCTGACCTATAGTCTAGCTGTAACTGATCTGACCTGTAGTCTAGCTGTAACTGACCTATAGTCTAGCTGCAACTGAACTGACCTGTAGTCTAGCTGTAACTGACCTGGCCTATAGTCTAGCTGTAACTGACCTGACCTATAGTCTAGCTGTAACTTACCTGACCTATTGTCTACCTGTAACTGACCTGACCTATAGTCTAGCTGTAACTGACCTGACCTATAGTCTAGCTGTAACTGACCTATAGTCTAGCTGTAACTGACCTGACCTATAGTCTAGCTGTAACTGACCTATAGTCTAGCTTTAACTGACCTGACCTATAGTCTAGCTGTAACTGACCTGACCTATAGTCTAGATGTAACTGACCTGACCTATAGTCTAGATGTAACTGACCTGACCTATTGTCTAGCTGTAACTGACCTGACCTATAGCCTAGCTGTACCTGACCTATAGCCTAGCTGTACCTGACCTATAGTCTAGCTGTAACTGACCTGACCTATAGTCTAGCTGTAACTGACCTGACCTATAGTCTAGCTGTAACTGACCTGACCTATAGTCTAGCTGTAATGACCTGACCTATAATCTAGCTGTTACTGACCTGACCTATAGTCTAGCTGTAACTGACCTATAGTCTAACTGTAATTGACTTGACCTACCGTCTTGCTGTAACTGACCTGACCTATAGTCTAGCTGTAACTGACCTGACCTATAGTCTAACTGTAACTGACCTGACCTATAGTCTAGCTGTAACTGATCTGACCTGTAGTCTAGCTGTAACTGACCTATAGTCTAGCTGCAACTGAACTGACCTGTAGTCTAGCTGTAACTGACCTGGCCTATAGTCTAGCTGTAATTGACCTGACCTATAGTCTAGCTGTAACTTACCTGACCTATTGTCTACCTGTAACTGACCTGACCTATAGTCTAGCTGTAACTGACCTGACCTATAGTCTAGCTGTAACTGACCTGACCTATAGTCTAGCTGTAACTGACCTATAGTCTAGCTGTAACTGACCTGACCTATAGTCTAGCTGTAACTGACCTATAGTCTAGCTTTAACTGACCTGACCTATAGTCTAGCTGTAACTGACCTGACCTATAGTCTAGATGTAACTGACCTGACCTATAGTCTAGATGTAACTGACCTGACCTATTGTCTAGCTGTAACTGACCTGACCTATAGCCTAGCTGTACCTGACCTATAGTCTAGCTGTAACTGACCTGACCTATAGTCTAGCTGTAACTGACCTGACCTATAGTCTAGCTGTAACTGACCTGACCTATAGTCTAGCTGTAACTGACCTGACCTGTAGTTTAGCTGTAACTGACCTGACCTATAGTCTAGCTGTAACTGACCTGACCTGTAGTTTAGCTGTAACTGACCTGACCTATAGTCTAGCTGTAACTGACCTATAGTCTAGCTGCAACTGAACTGACCTGTAGTCTAGCTGTAACTGACCTGGCCTATAGTCTAGCTGTAACTGAGCTGACCTATTTCCTAGCTGTAACTGACCTGACCTATAGTCTAGTTGTAACCGACCTGGCCTATAGTCTAGCTGTAACTGACCTGACCTATTGTCTAGCTGTAACTGACCTGACCTAGTGTCTAACTGTAACTGACCTGACCTATAGTCTAGCTGTAACTGACCTGACCTACCGTCTTGCTGTAACTGACCTGACCTACCGTCTTGCTGTAACTGACCTGACCTCTAGTCTAGCTGTAACTGACCTGACCTCTAGTCTAGCTGTAACTGACCTGACCTATAGTCTAGCTGTAACTGACCTGACCTATAGTCTAGCTGTAACTGACCTATAGTCTAGCTGTAACTGACCTGACCTATTGTCTAGCTGTAACTGACCTGACCTCTAGTCTAGCTGTAACTGACCTGGCCTATAGTCTAGCTGTAACTGACCTGGCCTATAGTCTAGCTGTAACTGACCTATAGTCTAGCTGTAACTGACCTATAGTCTAGCTTTAACTGACCTGACCTATAGTCTAGCTGTAACTTACCTGACCAATAGTCTAGTTGTAACTGACCTGACCTATTGTCTAGCTGTAACTGACCTGACCTATAGTCTAGCTGTAATGACCTGACCTATAATCTAGCTGTTACTGACCTGACCTATAGTCTAGCTGTAACTGACCTATAGTCTAACTGTAATTGACTTGACCTACCGTCCTGCTGTAACTGACCTGACCTATAGTCTAGCTGTAACTGACCTGACCTATAGTCTAGCTGTAACTGACCTGACCTATAGTCTAACTGTAACTGACCTGACCTATAGTCTAGCTGTAACTGATCTGACCTGTAGTCTAGCTGTAACTGACCTATAGTCTAGCTGCAACTGAACTGACCTGTAGTCTAGCTGTAACTGACCTGGCCTATAGTCTAGCTGTAACTGACCTGACCTATAGTCTAGCTGTAACTTACCTGACCTATTGTCTACCTGTAACTGACCTGACCTATAGTCTAGCTGTAACTGACCTGACCTATAGTCTAGCTGTAACTGACCTATAGTCTAGCTGTAACTGACCTGACCTATAGTCTAGCTGTAACTGACCTATAGTCTAGCTTTAACTGACCTGACCTATAGTCTAGCTGTAACTGACCTGACCTATAGTCTAGATGTAACTGACCTGACCTATAGTCTAGATGTAACTGACCTGACCTATTGTCTAGCTGTAACTGACCTGACCTATAGCCTAGCTGTACCTGACCTATAGCCTAGCTGTACCTGACCTATAGTCTAGCTGTAACTGACCTGACCTATAGTCTAGCTGTAACTGACCTGACCTATAGTCTAGCTGTAACTGACCTGACCTATAGTCTAGCTGTAACTGACCTGACCTGTAGTTTAGCTGTAACTGACCTGACCTATAGTCTAGCTGTAACTGACCTGACCTGTAGTTTAGCTGTAACTGACCTGACCTATAGTCTAGCTGTAACTGACCTATAGTCTAGCTGCAACTGAACTGACCTGTAGTCTAGCTGTAACTGACCTGGCCTATAGTCTAGCTGTAACTGAGCTGACCTATTTCCTAGCTGTAACTGACCTGACCTATAGTCTAGTTGTAACCGACCTGGCCTATAGTCTAGCTGTAACTGACCTGACCTATTGTCTACCTGTAACTGACCTGACCTATAGTCTAGCTGTAACTGACCTGACCTAGTGTCTAACTGTAACTGACCTGACCTATAGTCTAGCTGTAACTGACCTGACCTACCGTCTTGCTGTAACTGACCTGACCTACCGTCTTGCTGTAACTGACCTGACCTCTAGTCTAGCTGTAACTGACCTGACCTCTAGTCTAGCTGTAACTGACCTGACCTATAGTCTAGCTGTAACTGACCTGACCTATAGTCTAGCTGTAACTGACCTATAGTCTAGCTGTAACTGACCTGACCTATTGTCTAGCTGTAACTGACCTGACCTCTAGTCTAGCTGTAACTGACCTGGCCTATAGTCTAGCTGTAACTGACCTGGCCTATAGTCTAGCTGTAACTGACCTATAGTCTAGCTGTAACTGACCTATAGTCTAGCTTTAACTGACCTGACCTATAGCCTAGCTGTAATTGACCTGACCTATTGTCTAGCTGTAACTGACCTGACCTATAGTCTTGCTGTAACTGACCTATAGTCTAGCTGTAACTGACCTGACCTATAGTCTAGCTGTAACTGACCTGACCTATAGTCTAGCTGTAACTGACCTGACCTATAGTCTAGCTGTAACTGACCTGACCTATAGTCTAGCTGTACCTGACCTGACCTATGGTCTAGCTGTAACTGACCTGACCTATTGTCTACCTGTAACTGACCTGACCTATAGTCTAGCTGTAACTGACCTGACCTATAGTCTAGCTGTAATGACCTGACCTATAATCTAGCTGTTACTGACCTGACCTATAGTCTAGCTGTAACTGACCTATAGTCTAACTGTAATTGACTTGACCTACCGTCTTGCTGTAACTGACCTGACCTATAGTCTAGCTGTAACTGACCTGACCTATAGTCTAACTGTAACTGACCTATAGTCTAGCTGTTACTGACCTATAGTCTAACTGTAACTGACCTGACCTCTAGTCTAGCTGTAACTGACCTATAGTCTAGCTGTAACTGACCTGACCTATAGTCTGACTGTAACTGACCTGACCTTTAGTCTAGCTGTAACTGACCTGACCTATAGTCTAGCTGTTACTGACCTGACCTCTAGTCTTGCTGTAACTGACCTCTAGTCTAGCTGTAACTGACCTATAGTATTGCTGTAACTGACCTGACCTCTAGTCTAGCTGTAACTGACCTCTAGTCTAGCTGTAACTGACCTATAGTATTGCTGTAACTGACCTGACCTATAGTCTAGCTGTAACTGATCTGACCTATAGTCTAGCTGTAACTGACCTATAGTCTAGCTGTAACTGACCTATAGTCTAGCTGTAACTGACCTGACCTACCGTCTTGCTGTAATTGACCTGACCTACCGTCTTGCTGTAACTGACCTGACCTATAGTCTAGCTGTAACTGACCTGACCTATAGTCTAGCTGTAACTGACCTGACCTATAGTCTAGCTGTAACTGACATGACCTATAGTCTAGCTGTAACTGACCTATAGTCTAACTGTAATTGACTTGACCTACCGTCTTGCTGTAACTGACCTGACCTATAGTCTAGCTGTAACTGACCTGACCTATAGTCTAACTGTAACTGACCTATAGTCTAGCTGTTACTGACCTATAGTCTAACTGTAACTGACCTGGCCTATAGTCTAGCTGTAACTGAGCTGACCTATTTCCTAGCTGTAACTGACCTGACCTATAGTCTAGCTGTAACTGACCTGACCTATAGTCTAGCTGTAACTGACCTGACCTAGTGTCTAACTGTAACTGACCTGACCTATAGTCTAGCTGTAACTGACCTGACCTACCGTCTTGCTGTAACTGACCTGACCTACCGTCTTGCTGTAACTGACCTGACCTCTAGTCTAGCTGTAACTGACCTGACCTCTAGTCTAGCTGTAACTGACCTATAGTCTAGCTGTAACTGACCTGACCTATTGTCTAGCTGTAACTGACCTGACCTCTAGTCTAGCTGTAACTGACCTGGCCTATAGTCTAGCTGTGACTGACCTGGCCTATAGTCTAGCTGTAACTGACCTATAGTCTAGCTGTAACTGACCTATAGTCTAGCTGTAACTGACCTATAGTCTAGCTTTAACTGACCTGACCTATAGCCTAGCTGTAATTGACCTGACCTATTGTCTAGCTGTAACTGACCTGACCTATAGTCTTGCTGTAACTGACCTATAGTCTAGCTGTAATTGACCTGGCCTGTAGTCTAGCTGTAACTGACCTGACCTATATCCTAGCTGTAACTGACCTGACCTATAGTCTAGCTGTAACTGACCTGACCTATAGTCTAGCTGTAACTGACCTGACCTATAGTCTAGCTGTACCTGACCAGACCTATGGTCTAGCTGTAACTGACCTGACCTATTGTCTAACTGTAACTGACCTATAGTCTAGCTGTTACTGACCTATAGTCTAACTGTAACTGACCTGGCCTATAGCCTAGCTGTAACTGAGCTGACCTATTTCCTAGCTGTAACTGACCTGACCTATAGTCTAGCTGTAACTGACCTGACCTATAGTCTAGCTGTAACTGACCTGACCTAGTGTCTAACTGTAACTGACCTGACCTATAGTCTAGCTGTAACTGACCTGACCTACCGTCTTGCTGTAACTGACCTGACCTACCGTCTTGCTGTAACTGACCTGACCTCTAGTCTAGCTGTAACTGACCTGACCTCTAGTCTAGCTGTAACTGACCTATAGTCTAGCTGTAACTGACCTGACCTATTGTCTAGCTGTAACTGACCTGACCTCTAGTCTAGCTGTAACTGACCTGGCCTATAGTCTAGCTGTAACTGACCTGGCCTATAGTCTAGCTGTAACTGACCTATAGTCTAGCTGTAACTGACCTATAGTCTAGCTGTAACTGACCTATAGTCTAGCTTTAACTGACCTGACCTATAGCCTAGCTGTAATTGACCTGACCTATTGTCTAGCTGTAACTGACCTGACCTATAGTCTTGCTGTAACTGACCTATAGTCTAGCTGTAATTGACCTGGCCTGTAGTCTAGCTGTAACTGACCTGACCTATATCCTAGCTGTAACTGACCTGACCTATAGTCTAGCTGTAACTGACCTGACCTATAGTCTAGCTGTAACTGACCTGACCTATAGTCTAGCTGTACCTGACCAGACCTATGGTCTAGCTGTAACTGACCTGACCTATTGTCTACCTGTAACTGACCTGACCTATAGTCTAGCTGTAACTGACCTGACCTATAGTCTAGCTGTAATGACCTGACCTATAATCTAGCTGTTACTGACCTGACCTATAGTCTAGCTGTAACTGACCTATAGTCTAACTGTAATTGACTTGACCTACCGTCTTGCTGTAACTGACCTGACCTATAGTCTAGCTGTAACTGACCTGACCTATATTCTAACTGTAACTGACCTATAGTATAGCTGTTACTGACCTATAGTCTAACTGTAACTGACCTGACCTCTAGTCTAGCTGTAACTGACCTATAGTCTAGCTGTAACTGACCTGACCTATAGTCTGACTGTAACTGACCTCTAGTCTAGCTGTAACTGACCTATAGTATTGCTGTAACTGACCTGACCTCTAGTCTAGCTGTAACTGACCTCTAGTCTAGCTGTAACTGACCTATAGTATTGCTGTAACTGACCTGACCTCTAGTCTACCTGTAACTGACCTGACCTATAGTCTAGCTGTAACTGACCTGACCTATAGTCTAGCTGTAACTGATCTGACCTATAGTCTAGCTGTAACTGACCTGACCTCTAGTCTACCTGTAACTGACCTGACCTACCGTCTTGCTGTAATTGACCTGACCTACCGTCTTGCTGTAACTGACCTGACCTATAGTCTAGCTGTAACTGACCTGACCTATAGTCTAGCTGTAACTGACATGACCTATAGTCTAGCTGTAACTGACCTGACCTATAGTCTAGCTATAACTGACCTGACCTAAATTCTATCTGTAACTTACCTGACCTAGTGTCTAACTGTAACTGACCTGACCTATAGTCTAGTTGTAACTGACCTGACCTATTGTCTAGCTGTAACTGACCTGACCTATAGTCTAGATATAACTGACCTGACCTACCGTCTTGCTGTAACTGACCTGACCTACCGTCTTGCTGTAACTGACCTGACCTATAGTCTAGCTGTAACTGACCTATAGTCTAGCTGTAACTGACCTATAGTCTAGCTGTAACTGACCTGACCTACCGTCTTGCTGTAACTGACCTGACCTATAGTCTAGCTGTAACTGACCTGACCTATAGTCTAGCGGTAACTGACCTGACCTATAGTCTAGCTCTACCTGACCTGACCTATAGTCTAGCTCTAACTGACCTGACCTATAGTCTAGCTGTAACTGACCTGACCTATAGTCTAGCTGTAACTGACCTATAGTCTAGCTGTAACTTACCTGACCAATAGTCTAGTTGTAACTGACCTGACCTATTGTCTAGCTGTAACTGACCTGACCTATAGTCTAGCTGTAATGACCTGACCTATAATCTAGCTGTTACTGACCTGACCTATAGTCTAGCTGTAACTGACCTATAGTCTAACTGTAATTGACTTGACCTACCGTCTTGCTGTAACTGACCTGACCTATAGTCTAGCTGTAACTGACCTGACCTATAGTCTAACTGTAACTGACCTGACCTATAGTCTAGCTGTAACTGATCTGACCTGTAGTCTAGCTGTAACTGACCTATAGTCTAGCTGTAACTGACCTATAGTCTAGCTGTAACTGACCTGACCTGCCGTCTTGCTGTAATTGACCTGACCTACCGTCTTGCTGTAACTGACCTGACCTATAGTCTAGCTGTAACTGACCTGACCTATAGTCTAGCTATAACTGACCTGACCTATAGTCTAGCTGTAACTGACCTGACCTATAGTCTAGCGGTAACTGACCTGACCTATAGTCTAGCGGTAACTGACCTGACCTATAGTCTAGCTCTAACTGACCTGACCTATAGTCTAGCTCTAACTGACCTGACCTATAGTCTAGCTGTAACTGACCTGACCTATAGTCTAGCTGTAACTGACCTATAGTCTAGCTGTAACTGACCTGACCTATAGTCTAGCTGTAACTTACCTGACCAATAGTCTAGTTGTAACTGACTTGACCTATTGTCTAGCTGTAACTGACCTGACCTATAGTCTAGCTGTAACTGACCTATAGTCTAACTGTAATTGACTTGACCTACCGTCTTGCTGTAACTGACCTGACCTATAGTCTAGCTGTAACTTACCTGACCAATAGTCTAGTTGTAACTGACCTGACCTATTGTCTAGCTGTAACTGACCTGACCTATAGTCTAGCTGTAATGACCTGACCTATAGTCTAGCTGTAACTGACCTATAGTCTAACTGTAATTGACTTGACCTACCGTCTTGCTGTAACTGACCTGACCTATAGTCTAGCTGTAACTTACCTGACCAATAGTCTAGTTGTAACTGACCTGACCTATTGTCTAGCTGTAACTGACCTGACCTATAGTCTAGCTGTTACTGACCTGACCTATAGTCTAGCTGTAACTGACCTATAGTCTAACTGTAATTGACTTGACCTACCGTCTTGCTGTAACTGACCTGACCTATAGTCTAGCTGTAACTGACCTGACCTCTAGTCTAGCTGTAACTGACCTATAGTCTAGCTTTAACTGACCTGACCTATAGTCTAACTGTAACTGACCTGACCTATAGTCTAGCTGTTACTGACCTGACCTCTATAGTCTTGCTGTAACTGACCTCTAGTCTTGCTGTAACTGACGTCTAGTCTAGCTGTAACTGACCTATAGTCTAGCTGTAACTGATCTGACCTATAGTCTACCTGTAACTGACCTGACCTATAGTCTAGCTGTAACTGACCTGACCTATAGTCTAGCTGTAACTGATCTGACCTATAGTCTAGCTGTAACTGACCTATAGTCTAGCTGTAACTGACCTGGCCTATAGTCTAGCTGTAACTGATCTGACCTATAGCCTAGCTGTAACTGACCTATAGTCTAACTGTAATTGACCTGACCTACCGTCTTGCTGTAATTGACCTGACCTACCGTCTTGCTGTAACTGACCTGACCTATAGTCTAGCTGTAACTGACCTGACCTATAGTCTAGCTGTAACTGACCTGGCCTATAGTCTAGCTGTAACTGACCTGACCTATAGTCTAGCTGTAACTGACCTATAGTCTAGCTGTAACTGACCTAACCTATAGTCTAGCTGTAACTGACCTGACCTATAGTCTAGCGTTAACTGACCTGACCTATAGTCTAGCTGTAACTGACCTATAGTCTAGCTGTAACTGACCTGACCTATAGTCTGGCTGTAACTTACCTGACCAATAGTCTAGTTGTAACTGACCTGACCTATTGTCTAGCTGTAACTGACCTGACCTATAGTCTAGCTGTAACTGACCTATAGTCTAACTGTAATTGACTTGACCTACCGTCTTGCTGTAACTGACCTGACCTATAGTCTAGCTGTAACTTACCTGACCAATAGTCTAGTTGTAACTGACCTGACCTATTGTCTAGCTGTAACTGACCTGACCTATAGTCTAGCTGTAATGACCTGACCTATAGTCTAGCTGTAACTGACCTATAGTCTAACTGTAATTGACTTGACCTACCGTCTTGCTGTAACTGACCTGACCTATAGTCTAGCTGTAACTTACCTGACCAATAGTCTAGTTGTAACTGACCTGACCTACCGTCTTGCTGTAACTGACCTTACCTATAGTCTAGCTGTAACTGACCTGACCTCTAGTCTAGCTGTAACTGACCTATAGTCTAGCTGTAACTGACCTGACCTATAGTCTAACTGTAACTGACCTGACCTATAGTCTAGCTGTTACTGACCTGACCTCTATAGTCTTGCTGTAACTGACCTCTAGTCTTGCTGTAACTGACGTCTAGTCTAGCTGTAACTGACCTATAGTCTAGCTGTAACTGATCTGACCTATAGTCTACCTGTAACTGACCTGACCTATAGTCTAGCTGTAACTGACCTGACCTATAGTCTAGCTGTAACTGATCTGACCTATAGTCTAGCTGTAACTGACCTATAGTCTAGCTGTAACTGATCTGACCTATAGCCTAGCTGTAACTGACCTATAGTCTAACTGTAATTGACCTGACCTACCGTCTTGCTGTAATTGACCTGACCTACCGTCTTGCTGTAACTGACCTGACCTATAGTGTAGCTGTAACTTACCTGACCAATAGTCTAGTTGTAACTGACCTGACCTACCGTCTTGCTGTAACTGACCTGACCTATAGTCTAGCTGTAACTGACCTGACCTCTAGTCTAGCTGTAACTGACCTATAGTCTAGCTGTAACTGACCTGACCTATAGTCTAACTGTAACTGACCTGACCTATAGTCTAGCTGTTACTGACCTGACCTCTATAGTCTTGCTGTAACTGACCTCTAGTCTTGCTGTAACTGACGTCTAGTCTAGCTGTAACTGACCTATAGTCTAGCTGTAACTGATCTGACCTATAGTCTACCTGTAACTGACCTGACCTATAGTCTAGCTGTAACTGACCTGACCTATAGTCTAGCTGTAACTGATCTGACCTATAGTCTAGCTGTAACTGACCTATAGTCTAGCTGTAACTGACCTGGCCTATAGTCTAGCTGTAACTGATCTGACCTATAGCCTAGCTGTAACTGACCTATAGTCTAACTGTAATTGACCTGACCTACCGTCTTGCTGTAATTGACCTGACCTATAGTCTAGCTGTAACTGACCTGACCTATAGTCTAGCTGTAACTGACCTGGCCTATAGTCTAGCTGTAACTGACCTGACCTATAGTCTAGCTGTAACTGACCTATAGTCTAGCTGTAACTGACCTAACCTATAGTCTAGCTGTAACTGACCTGACCTATAGTCTAGCGTTAACTGACGTCACCTATAGCCTAGCTCATTAGTCACTAACCTTTTCTGAGTCAAGATCATTTTCTGAGTCAAAATGCAAGACGAGATTTATCGCGCAGTTTTTTTTAAAACATGCATAAACCTATGGTTTTAAGTCAACACTAACCAATTTAAAAACATTTATGTTGCAATTAGGTTTTGTGCAGTAGGCTGTAGTCCCAATACGTTATCACTGCATATTGGCTCTGCTTGAATTGCCCTGACAATGTTGTGCTTCTCAGACCATTTTCAAATGATAAACTAAATGTAGGTATATGGTCACACTGGTAATAGATCATTTGTTGTTTTTCTTGTGAGGCACTGCTGAGGGACTGTGTATGTATATATACTGAACAAAAATATAAACCCAACGTGCAACAATTTTAAATGATTTTACTGAGTTAAACTTTATCTAAGGAAATCAGTCAATTGAAATAAATTCATTATCCCCAATTCTATGCATTTTGTATGACTGTGCAGGGGCACAGCCATGGGTGGGCCTGGGAGGGCACAAGGTGCACCTGTTAGGTTATTTCATAATTTTTTTGATATGCCACACCTGTTCCAAAGGAGAAATGCTCACTAACAGGGATTTAAACAAATTTGTGCACAGATTAGCTTTTTGTGTGTATGTAAAATGTCTGGGATCTTTTATTTCAGCTCATGAAACATGGGATCAACACTTTACATGTTGCGTTTATATTTTTGTTCAGTATATATATATTTTTTACTGGACTGAAGGCCTGCATCTGATGGTCAGTCTGAGGGGAGGGAGAGAGTAGCGTTGAGGCTGCTTCTCACCCGACTCACCGTTCCTCCGCTGAGGAAAGGGGACACAGTCTTCCAGCTGATGGCGAAACTCAAGTCGCACTGCATTATTTCTGCCTCATGCACAAATTCATGTTGTTGCTCCTATGACCAGAGAAAGTGAAATATTCCTTAATATGAAAAAAGACACAAGCTGCTAATAATAACAACGGCAGTTTATCGGAACACTTTGCTGTAGTCATTCATTACAGCTGCAGTGCTGTTTTCTAGTGTGAGTGGAAGTAGGGAGATCACACACTTTATGGCTTATAACAGTATTGAACGAAGTGTTGACCATGCTGAGTAACAACTTAACATGAACTTACTCATAAAAACAGCAGCTCTTTGCTGTATTCGTTGAGTCTCTCTCTACTCATGGTTTTAAGTTTTGAGATCTCATAGTATCAACTTTGCTGTGTGTTCGAGGCTTCTTTTTACAGTCTACGCCTATGGCTCGAGAAAACTTGTGCAGACATGGTGATCTGAGCTATTTGATTGGCTAGCGGTAGACTTATATGTGCTCTTGATTTGCTCTGGGCCTGCCAGGTAGAGGGAGTTCTACTGTCAGACACATGAAATGGTTCAACATGGGAACACTGCCTTCCAGGAGCTAGGACTGCTGAATCGAGTGCACCTAACGCCAACAGCGCGAAACAAATACAACAAAATAGTCTTTTTTTTTTTTTTACATAAATGTTTGGTGATCGACTAGGAATACCTTAGAGATGGACCAGCTGACCAAACCATGTGAGGTGAGATTTATCTCCAACTGAGGAGCACTGGTCAGCAGAGCTTTGTCATTAACTGTGGGTGTCCTAGACTGCCTGTTTTGTATTATTCTCCTAGACTAGAGGGCAGTATAATACCATAGGCTACTTTACTTACTGAACAATGTATTCTTTGTCTTAACTGGGTGTCCCAGACAGCCATTACCAGTTTTAAAAGAATATAGTCCATGGTTGTATGTAAACAAAAGAAGTAGAGGGTTAAATGGTGTTAAATGTTAAGTGAAGGTTAAATGCCAAGGTTGTGTAATGGCATGATTGATGTGTGTTTTGACAGGTTGACTTGCCTTTGCCCCTCTCTGGCCCTTCCTGCTCTGATCAGGCAGGCTTTGTGTGTTCACCCTGGCGGGCAAAGAGCCTTGTTGTGTGCTCGTCCAGCCTCATGTGGGGAGAGGGTTGGGACTTGTGTGTGTGAGAGAGAGAGAGATACGACATTATAACATCCATGTACACAAACAACAAGTGTGCGGTTAAAATTGGCAAAAAACACACACATTTCTTCACACAGGGTCGTGGGGTTAGACAGGGATGCAGCTTAAGCCCCACCCTCTTCAACATATATATCAACGAATTGGCGCGGGCACTAGAAAAGTCTGCAGCACCCGGCCTCCCCCTGCTAGAATCCTAAGTCAAATGTCTGCTGTTTGCTGATGATCTGGTGCTTCTGTCACCAACCAAGGAGGGCCTACAGCAGCACCTAGATCTTATGCACAGATTCTGTCAGACCTGGGCCCTGACAGTAAATCTCAGTAAGACCAAAATAATGGTGTTCCAAAAAAGGTCCAGTCACCAGGACCACAAATACAAATTCCATCTAGACACTGTTGCCCTAGAGCACACAAAAAACTATACATACCTTGGCCTAAACATCAGCGCCACAGGTAACTTCCACAAAGCTGTGAACGATCTGAGAGACAAGGCAAGAAGGGCATTCTATGCCATCAAAAGAAACATAAATTTCAACATACCAATTAGGATTTGGCTAAAAATACTTGAATCAGTCATAGAGCCCATTGCCCTTTATGGTTGTGAGGTCTGGGGTCCGCTCACCAACCAAGACTTCACAAAATGGGACAAACACCAAATTGAGACTCTGCACGCAGAATTCTGCAAAAAATATCCTCCGTGTACAACGTAAAACACCAAATAATGCATGCAGTGCAGAATTAATTATCAAAATCCAGAAAAGAGCCGTTAAATTCTACAACCACCTAAAAGGAAGTGATTCACAAACCTCCCATAACAAAGCCATCACCTACAGAGAGATGAACCTGGAGAAGAGTCCCCTAAGCAAGCTGGTCCTGGGGCTCTGTTCACAAACACAAACACACCCTACAGAGCCCCAGGACAACAGCACAATTAGACCCAACCAAATCATGAGAAAACAAAAAGATAATTACTTAACACATTGGAAAGAATTAACAAAAAAACAGAGCAAACTAGAATGCTATTTGGCCCTACACAGAGAGTACACAGCGGCAGAATACCTGACCACTGTGACTGACCCAAAATTAAGGAAAGCTTTGACTATGTACAGACTCAGTGAGCATAGCCTTGCTATTGAGAAAGGCCGCCGTAGGCAGACATGGCTCTCAAGAGAAGACAGGCTATGTGCTCACTGCCCACAAAATGAGGTGGAAACTGAGCTGCACTTCCTAACCTCCTGCCCAATGTATGACCATATTAGAGAGACATATTTCCCCCATATTTCCCCCCCATTACACAGATCCACAAAGAATTCGAAAACAAATCCAATTTTGAAAAACTCCCATATCTTTTGGGTGAAATTCCACAGTGTGCCATCACAGCAGCAAGATTTGTGACCTGTTGCCACGAGAAAAGGGCAACCAGTGAAGAACAAACACCATTGTAAATACAACCCATATTTATGCTTATTTATTTTATCTTGTGTCCTTTAACTATTTGTACATTGTATATATATATATAATATGACATTTGTAATGTCTTTACTGTTTTGAAACTTCTGTATGTGTAATGTTTACTGTTAATTTTTGTTGTTTTTCACTTTATATATTCACTTTGTATGTTGTCTACCTCACTTGCTTTGGCAATGTTAACACATGTTTCCCATGCCAATAAAGCCCTTGAATTGAATTGAATAGAGACAGTGACCTAGATCTGTCACCATGGAGCACAGTGGAGACATGGCGGGTGGAGCTCGGTCAGCCGTGGTCTCTCTCCACGCGGCACCACACAACGAAGTCTCACCATACGTCTGCCTGCATGTCTGCATAACCATTGCACATACATAGGGCCCCGTGTGAAAGTATTTGGGCTCAGCTCTAATGCAGTGTACTCCTATGAATTAGTAGTGCTGATGTACAGTACATACTTTCTAATGGACTCACTGTCATGTGGATTTGAGGCACGTTGGAACTCTTAACATGAACAGGGAAGTATACAAAGTCATAAACTGTGTTTATGATAGTAAGGGCACAGACTGCTCAATACATTGGAATGTAGAATATAAGAAGCTTTTGCTGCCTTTAGATTTTCTGTTCACTTCAGCACTTGTCTTATATGGGATTAGAAATTTGGGCAGTCCTCTGAAACACGACCATGCCAAGCCGTACTGCTTCTTGACACAGTGCTCACTTAACCCGGAAACCAGCCATAACAATGTGCTGGAGGAAACACCGTCCAGCTAGCGACCGAAGTCAGCTTGCAGGCGCCCGGCCTGCCACATGGAGTTGCTAGAGCACAATGGGGCAAGGAAATCCTAGCTGGCCAAACCCTCCCCTAACCCTGATGACGCTGGGTCAATTGTGCTATGCCTCATGGGTCTCCTGGTCACGGCCGCCCACGACATAGGCTGAGAGGTGAAACAAATTACCTCAGCCCAGACTTACAGTGGCAAGTAGCAGAGATGCTGTTGACAGTGGGAATTATTTTAAGATCTCTTGACTCCTGCTGTTTTAACAGACATCCCCCAAACAAACCCCTCCTGTCTCTTGGAGAATGAGTGTACAACTGGTAATGGTCACTGATATTTCAGTCAGATGTGTAGCTAGCTATGTAGCTAAAGGGCTCTGGCCGTTAGCCAGGTAGCTAGCTATAACTAGCTGGCTAGAAGTAAGGTAGTGATGAATACATGCTAACGTTGAACGGAGCCTGATCTCAGCAGGATCAGTTGACTGAAATTAAGCTAGCTATAATCAAAAGATGGGCTACTATAAGTTCTCATAACAAAATACCTTTTCTTTATAGAGAGTAGTGAGACAGACAGTGGTGAGTCAGGCTGCAATGAAGGAGGCAAAGGAGATACACAGAGAGAGGAAGCATTGAAGCAAGCAGGGAGAGAGGGTAGTAGTACAGTGGTTCCCAAACTTGGGGTCCGGGACCATGTGGGGTCCCCTAAAATGTAAATAGGGTCCTCTGAGAGACATTAATAATAACTTGTTTCTCTTCAAATGGGTGTAGAATACAGCATTCTAGAGACAACTAAGGGCCTTTTACACTGTCAGAATTCACTTTCATGTCATTATGTGTTGGGACAGCCCGTTGGACCCAAATATTGGTGAAATACAGTATAAAGACTATTTAAATATAAAGACAATTTAATATAATGTACACTGGACAGCAATATACATGCAACATGCAACAATTTCAAAGATTTTACTGAGTTGCAGTTCATATAAGGAATTCAGTCAACATCATCAGTCCTGACTTAACACTCATGTATGTAGTAAATAAGTAGTGAAATACATATTATTGAGTAGAACGTGTAAGGTAGTGATGAATAGTAAGTTAGGTGTTTTTTTCATGCGGTTGTGACTAGAAACAATTGCTTAATAGGAACTATTTGAAATTGATGGTCCTTGAAAATAAATATTACTGCTTGAAAAAGTACTTGAAAGTCCTTGAATTTGACTTGCCACTGTCTGTATGAACCCTGTGTGAGATGGAGAGACTGAGGAATGGGGAGGGAGGGCTCTTTGCTAAGCTAAAGGCCCCATACATTAGCTAAACAAGCAGCCCTAGCCAGAGTGGGCTTCAAGAGCCCGTAGTTACCTTCTCCTCCAGGCGGGTTTCATTACAACCTAGGTGCCTTACAGGGAGGGGTTGAACAAGGGAGAATGCTCTATTGTGATCACAGATCACTGCACCTGTACATAGCCCATCTGTAAACAGCCCATCTATCTACCTACCTCATCCCCATACAGTATTTATTTATTTATCTCGCTCCTTTGCACCCCAGTATCTCTACTTGCATATTCATCTTCTGTACATCTACCATTCCAGTGATTAATTGCTGTATTATAATTACTTCGCCACCATGGCCTATTTATTGCCTTAAATGGCTGCAGGGGCAGTATTGAGTAGCTTGGATGAAAAGGTGCCCAGAGTAAACTGCCTGCTCCTCAGTCCCAGTTGCTAATATATGCATATTATTATTAGTATGTGATTTAAAAAACACTGAAGTTTCTAAAACTGTTTGAATGATGTCTGTGAGTATTTTCAGAACTCATATGGCAGGCAAAAACCTGAGAGAAATTCCAACCAGGAAGTGGGAAATCTGAGGTTGGTCGATTTTCAACTCAGCCCCTATTGAAGTTACAGTGGGATATTGGTCATCTTGCACTTCCTAAGGTTTTCACTAGATGTCAACCGTCTTTAGAAACTTGTTTGAGGCTTCTACTGTGAAGTGGGGCCGAATGAGAGTGGATTGAGTCAGAGGTCTGGCAACAGTCACGCGCTGGTCACGCTCATTTCACATGAGAGGTATCTCCCGTTCCTTTGCTTTTCTTAAGACAAAGGAATTCTCCGGTTGGAATATTATTGAAGATTTATGTTAAAAACATCCTGCAACTAGTGAACGCGCTTCGTGAGTTTTGATTTGTTTACCAAACGCACAAACAAAAGTAGCTATTTGGACATAAATGATGGATATTATCGAACAAATCAAACATTTATTGTGGACCTGGGATTCCTGGGAGTGCATTCTGATGAAGATCATCAAATGTAAGTGAATATTTATAATGTTATTTCTGACTTCTGTTGACTCCAACATGGCGCATATATGTATTTGTTCTCTGAGCACTGTTCTCAGATTATAGCATGGTTTGCTTTTTCTGTAAAGCTTTTTTGAAATCTGACACAACGGTTGCATTAAGGAGTAGTATATCTTTAATTCCATGTATAACACTTGTATTTTCCTGTATTCCTGTAAATTGATGTGGCTCTCTGCAAATTGACCGGATGTTTTTGGAACTCCTGAACATAACGCGCCCATTGTATACTGAGATTTTTTTATGAATATGAACTTTACCGAACAAAACATACATGTATTGTGTAACATGAAGTCCTATGAGTGTCATCTGATGAAGATCATCAAAGGTTAGTGATTAACCTCTCTAGGGTATGTGCCCATCTGGCCAACATCCAGTGAGGTTGCAGAGCGCCAAATTCAATTACAGCAATGCTCATTATACAAATTCAGAAAACAAAACATATTTTACAAGATTAACTTCTTGTTAAACCAACCACAGTGTCATATTTATAAAATGCTTTTCGGAAAAAGCATACCTAGCCCAGAACATAGCCCAGTTGACAAATTATTACAAACAGTAACCAGCCAAGCAGAAGCGTTGCAAAACTCAGAAATAGAGATAAAATGAATCCCTTACCTTTGATGATCTTCATATGGTGGCAATCAGAAGACATTCATTTACTCAATAAATGTTCCTTTTGTTCGATGAAGTCTCTTTATATCCAAAAACCTCCGTTTTGTTAGCGCATTTTCTTCAGTAATCCACAGGCTCAAACTCAGTCAAAACAATCAGACAAAAAATCCAAATTGTATCCGTAAAGTTCATAGAAACATGTCAAACGATGTTTATATTCAATCCTCAGGTTGTTTTTTAGCCTAAATGATCTATAATATTTCAACCGGACAATAACGTCGTCAATATAAAAGGTAAACAAGAAATGCACATGCGCCTGAAAAGACTCTGCGTCACGTTAGGGTCCACTCGTTCAGACTGGTCTTACTCCCTCATTTATAAGAAAGCCTGAAACGATTTCTAAAGACTGTTGACATCTAGTGGAAGGCATAGGAACTGCAAATGGAGTCCTAAGTCAATGGATACTGTAATGGCATTGAATAGAAAACTACAAAACAAACAAAAAAACAACTTCCTGAATGGATTTTTCTCAGGTTTACGCCTGCTAAATCAGTTCAGTTATACTCACAGACACTATTTTAACAGTTTTGGAAACTTTAGAGTGTTTTCTATCCAAATCTACCAGTTATATACCTATCATATCTTCTGGGCCCGAGTAGCAGGCCATTTATATTGGGCATGCTTTTCATCCAAAATTCCGAATGCTGCCCCCTACCCTAGAGAGGTTATTTTTTATCTCTATTTGTGCTTTTTGTGACTCCTCTCTTTGGCTGGAAAAATGGCTGTGTTTTTCTGTGGCTTGGCTCTGATCTAACATAATCATTTGTGGTGCTTTCACTGTAAAGCCTATTTGAAATCGGACACGTTGGTGGGATTAACAACAAGATTACCTTTAAAATGGTATAAGATACTTGTATGCTTGAGGAATTTTAATTATGAGATTTCTGTTGTTTTGAATTTGGTGCCCTGCACTTTCACTGGCTGTTGTCATATCGATCCCGTTAACGGGATTTCAGCCCTAAGAAGTTTTTAACTCCCTTATTTTACCTCATTTGCACTCACTGTATATAGACTTTTTGTTTTCTTTTGTTCTACTGTATTATTGACTATGTTTGGTTTACTCCATGTGTAACTCTGTGTTGTTGTATGTGTCGAATTGCTATGCTTTATCTTGGCCAGGTCGCAGTTGCAAATGAGAACTTGTTCTCAACTAGCCTACCTGGTTAAATAAAGGTGAAATAAATAAAAAAATGTCTTGGCTGACAGATGGTGAGCTCTATTGTGAACATACTGTACCGTCATGGTCTCGATGAGGACTGTTCAAGACAGATTTTGTGTGTGTGCGTGCAGTCCTGTGTGGCTCAGTTGGTAGAGCATGGTGCTTGCAACACCAGGGCTGTGGGTTTCATTCCCATGGGGGGACCACTATGAACTCACTACTGTAAGCCACTCTGAATAAGAGCATCTGCAAATGACTAAACATGTCAAATGTGTTTGTGCTGAGCTAATGGTTTTCCTCTGAATACTATAATGGGTATTATTGTGCCTTATTAACTACCCTATTGGCTGTGGCTATTCTTTCTATGAGTCAGTATTTTGGGAGTGTTTAAGGACAGAAAACCAAACCTGAAACAAACAACAGTGTGTGTTTGTGGGCTTATGCATACTTTGTGTATGTCTCTTTTTCTGTTGTAATGTAAAAGACGCGTTATGTGTGTGATGATAGAGGATTTGGGCTAGAGGTGGTGTGTAATGACTAGGCGATGTATTGTCTGTTAAGGTATACCGGTATGGATCCACATAACGGTATGGATCATTACAATCCCGTCTATAACGATATGTTGATACAGTAAACCACTTCGAATGAATTTGTTGCCATCCTCGGGTCATGAGCTACTCATAAAACAGATTTAAATTATTCTGAAATATAAAATACTGTAAAATACCGCCATACTGTAAAAAATAAAACAATTTTGATATGATATTTTGTCCATATGGCACAGCCCTCAGTTGTATTAGGCTGTGTATGATGGGTGCCATGTAGAGGCTGGCCAGGACATGTCTGATGACAGACAACTGGCTTAATCACTGGGTTTCTCCCTCAGGGAACATCAGTCATTGTTAGCAGCCAGGGATGTATACTCGTCCTGGAGGACTGTGTTATTATGACCATGTTACACAACTGACCTACAGCGTTGGAAGACTACACATATTGTGAAGATGCGATCTTCTATGACAGTTTAACCAAAAGCAATCCTCAAAATGAATGGAAGATATTATCCTGTTTGAGTCAGTGGCATTAATGACTACAGCTCCGAGGCTAGAAGTAATCAATGTGTTTAGAAGCAATGACCTCGCTGCCATAACATGTTCACTATATGAACAGGGAGTGTGCTTGGCACTGATTTGAGAGGGCTGATTCCTCAATGACTTGAGATATTCCCCTAATTCCCTTCCTATATGAGATAGCTTCTCCTGTCAACAGGCCTGGGCAGCAGATGGTCACAGTATTACAGAAGCACTCACATCCTGGTTCATACACACCAATCAACCTGGAAGACGGGATTAGGGAGGAAGTGTGTGTGTGTGTGTGTGTGTTACCAGAGCATGGGTCAATTCATTTTACATTCCTGTCAATTGAATTGGGCGACATGGAATTCGTCCGGAGGGGGGACCGACTGATTCAATCTCTGAATTGACAGGAATTTTAATCAAATGTAACCCAGATTTAGTGTTTTCAAAGAAAATGTGTTGTGAAATGTAGGGCATTGTTTCCCCTGTGGGTACTGTGAATATTGTGTTGAATACCATGCAGTTGAGTGTAGAGGGGGTTGGACATTCTGTGTGCGTGTCAGAGGCAGCATGTTGTTCCTGTTCTTCCCTGCTGACAAACTCATACCTTACATTCCTCTTGGATCCTACTGTTTGCCATTCGTACAGAGGGATGGGAGCGCCGTCACACACAGCATCCAACAGACACACTTCCCGGACCGCTCTGTCTCTCTTATCATCAGTGTTCTTTGGAACAACTTCTAGTTACTGTTACAATGATCATGTCATGAAATCAGATAGGTCTATCTGTACTATATTGTACCACTGATCTATAAGGTTATTATGCATTAATACATGTGTTATACACAGGAGACAAGTAGACACACACACACACACACTGCATGCACATTTTGCACACATGTAGTAGCGAGCATGCATGCTACCACACACATTAACTCAGTTACATCACTGTATTACCATGCTCCACGTTCTAAAATCAGCCTTGTGCAGCAGTTCCCACCCTTCATCCAACTACACCTCTCTGGCCAGCTTCTAGAACCACTCTGCCTCAGCACTGCAGGCTATGCCTGTCCAGTATACAGTTCAACACTCATCTGCCCAGATTCCCCTCAGCTCACTCCACACACAGCTAACTGGATAACAGCCTAGCCTAGCCTTGTCTTACTGTTACAAAGCATTTGTGGCGCACATGACTTGAATTTTTGTCAGTTTGTTTCGATTGGTGAAAAATCAGCTCTTTGTCTTTGTGCTGCTGCTCTTTGTCTTTGTGCTGCTGCTCTGTCACACAACGTACAGGCTGGTTTATATTTAGTGTTCTTCCTCCCTCTAGTGGCTATGTGAAGGAGGTGTATACATTTACAAGGCCTTGAATAGGAAGTGTTGCCCTCTACTGGTGTTTAGTGATATAACATTGAGAATAGTAGGATATTGAGAAATAGTTCAGATATTATATTAAGTGGTCCAAGGGCTTGTTTTGTTACCAGGTTATGAGTAGATAATAGCATTGATTTATGTGCCTTTAGGATTGTATTAATATGGTATTCTGTGCCTCTTCCCTAGGTGACACTGCACCACTGTTTGTTTACTTGTTGACTGTTTATTACGGTTCCTCTCATCAAGAGGGAGAGAGCGAATGTGTGAGGCTTGATGCCTAATGTTGTTCCCAGTGTGCACTGCAGCATGCTTCCTCCCTGGTGTGAGAGTGAGGGAGGCACCAAGCCCTGTGTCATTTCCTATGCCCCATGTCATAGCGCTTCTGGTTTTCTCCTCTGTTTCCCCTCCTTTTCTGCATTTCGTTCTGCCACTCCCAGCCTCACACAGGAGAAAGGACTTCCCTCAATATCAAAACACACATGTACCTTTATTATGTATTTAACCTTTATTTTAGTAGTGTACCTTCAGGTATGTAGTACACACGCTCACAGTAGTCTAAAAACAACAAAACACTTTATTACACTACCATTATCAGACATCCATCACTCCTCATATTCACAACAGAGATTTGATACACACACACACTCACACTGACTGACTTCACAGGGGTCCCCATGGAGCAGCTGAGGAGACAGCAACTTCCATGAGAGAAAGGGAACGAGAGTGAGGGAGATAGAGAGTGCTGCTAGTTGGCCTGAATTCTTGGGGGTAGGGTGGGGGACTAGCCAGGGAACCAGGGGAGGCATTAGTGGCAGCAGTGTTGGTTCTGGGGGGCTATTTGTAGCTTTCTGGACCCTGGTATCGTGACAGCTGTCCCCTCCTTGTCTCTCTTAGAATAGTCAGCCTATCAGGGGGCTCCTCTCCCCAGCCTGTGCCCTGTGTGACGTGACGTGAGTCCGCCGGCTATCTCAGCTCTTTCTCACACACTACTAACTCTGGGTTGAACTCCTGTTACCGCCAACGCCATTTTAAGGGCGTATTTCGGTCCGGGAAGGATTGGATCTACCAAACCGAACTACACTAATCACCTTCACAGAGGACAGCAGGTAAAGGAGGAGCCGTGGTTCCAGGATTGTTGGTGGAAAAGGAGAGGCCTTTTGTGGAGGAATCTGTGGACTGTGTGACTGTCTCTGCCTGGGGTCTGGCTGGTAACACTATTTTTAGGGCTGACAGTGAGGGGGGCTCGCTATCTCTCACTGCAACTGAGCTCAGGCTCAGCTAAGGGGAGCCATTGTGGCTCTGGAGATGCTAGCTAGCTATGCTAACAGCCTGTTGCCTGAGCCTTGGTGTAGTGTTAGCCAAAGCAACTTGGTTAATTTGGTTTGATCTGTGTGCTTTAGCATATGTGCCAGTAGAATAGTGTAATAATAGAAGTGAAAGAAGTGTGTCTGCCAGGAAGGCTGTGATGGTAGCTGTCTGGAACTGACTGTTATAGGCAGATTGGGCAGAAGTTGAATGGAGCCTTTGTGTCTTTGACTCTCGCCTCTGTTGGAAAAGCCACGTGAACTGTTCATTGTGTGTTGGTATAGTGAACTATGCTATTAGTAATGCTGACCCACGGTCTTTTGTGGAAATTCCAGATTCATTTTTTGTGAGTTTCCTCGTCTAGTTTACTGTTCTGACCAACATGCTGCCTAACATTTGCCTTTCTGTAAGTTTGGATGTGGAAAATTGATCTGCTATCCTGTGATTTCCTGTGTAGGGCACCTTCCCTTTTCTGTTGTATGGGGACCAGCCTGACCCTAGCCTATAGTACAATGTGGATCTGAGATGCCAAAAGAGTGTGTGCCGTTTCCTCTGTCAACACCAACTGGCTGCCCTAACTCTCTCTCAGTGGACAAGTGATTGCGCAAGATCAGTATTGGTTGTAGACCTCTGAGATGACTGACCCGCTTCCTTGTCATATCAATTCAAACCACATTTCCAATAAGCTTTGTACATCTTTGCTTTTAATGTCAGCAGAGTCAGTCAGAAAGTAGTTGTCATGTTTCACAGTGACAATTTTTTTATTTGATTTAAACCTAATTTTACCAGGAAAGTTGACTGAGAACACATTCTCATTTACAGCAACAACCTGGGGAAGAGTTACAGGGGAAAGGGGATGAATGAGCCAATTGTAAGCTGGGGATGATTAGGTGACTGATGGAATGAGGGGCAGATTGGGGTTTAGCCAGGACACCAGGGTTCACACCCCTACTCTTACAGTAAGTGCCATGGGATCTTTAATGACCACAGAGAGCCAGGACACCCGTTTAACATCTCTTCCAAAAGACAGCACCCTACACAGGGCAATGTCCCCAATCACTGCCCCGGGGCATTGGAATATTTGTAATCTTTTTTTAGACCAGAGGAAGGCATGCCTCCTACTGGCCCTCCAACACCACTTCCAGCAGCATCTGATCTCCCATCTAGGGACTGACCAGGACTGACACTGCTTAGCTTCAGAAGCAAGCCAGCACTGGGATGGTAATAGACTATAGGTCTGTTCCTCAGCTTTCATTATCTCTGGGCATAGGCCTGTCTCTTTACTGCATTGTTTCAGTATTGTCAATACGGCTTTGTTCTGTGGTTATTAGCTACGTCCACTGGTGTTCTCCCAAAACAGTGGCTGAGTCACATTTTCCAGTGTCAGTCACCATGCTATATCCGGTTTAGATCAAATACAATTTTATTGGTCTGTGTGTTTGTAAATAGTGTTTATGTGTATGCACAGTTGTGTGTGTGTGTGTGTGTGTGTGTGTGTGTGTGTGTGTGTGTTCAGAGGGAACCAGAGAGTCAACCTGGCTATCCAACCTGATGTTGGCCTCTGAGGCGTTATGCCCACATGGCTCCTCCTAAAAAAACGCCCTGTCCTGTCTCCCTGGCCCTTGCCTGGCCGAGCCTTCCCAGTGTCCACAGATAAGCAGCAGAACTCAACAACCCCCCTGTTATAGACACATTAGAGCCTGTGGTTGGAGAGCCGGAGCCAGTCTTCAGACTGACTGACCCCCACTAAAGCTCTCTGTTCTGAGGGGGAAATATCCCAAAGGTCATGTGTAGGTATTGCTATAATGGTGTTCTGTTTGTTTTTTACTGTCATGAGGTCAACATTTCCACAAATCACTTGTCAATCATAACTGAATGGTTGAGTCTTGGTTCTGTGTACAGTATGTTCATGTATGTAGCTATGTATGTTTGGGTATCTTTAGGAGAGCTCTTATCCCTCTGTTGTCCCTCCCCCTCTCCTCTTTCTTTTCTTTGCACACTAGACTTGTTCACCTCACTTCCTGCAACACGTGGTCCTTCCACTATCCCACTGGTTGCGGCCCCTAGAGTGAAGATCCAGTGATTTTGACCTCTATTGTGAAGATCTACCCTTCCATCCATCTGTCTGTCCTTCCGTCTGTCCAGCTCTTCTCTCCATTCCTGCTCTCCCCCTTGTCCCCCCTCATCCGGCACAGCTCATGACATCAGCGCAGTCAACATGGCATTCTCATCACGCTTTTCCTTCTGGGAGCAAAAGGGAAGTCCTGTTCAGTTTTCCTCACAGCACGTTGGTGTGGGGACATGGGGCGGGTTACGTTGATGTGGGGACACGGGGCGGGTTACATTGGTGTGGGGACACGGGGCGGGTTACATTGGTGTGGGGGACACGGGGCGGGTTACGTTGGTGTGGGAGACACGGGGCGGGTTACGTTGGTGTGGGGACACGGGGCGGGTTACGTTGGTGTGGGGGACACGGGGCGGGTTACATTGGTGTGGGGGACACGGGGCGGGTTACGTTGGTGTGAGGGACACGGGGCGGGTTACATTGGTGTAGGGGACACGGGGCGGGTTACGTTGGTGTGGGGGACACGGGGCGGGTTACATTGGTGTGGGGGACACGGGGCGGGTTACATTGGTGTGAGGGACACGGGGCGGGTTACATTGGTGTAGGGGACACGGGGCGGGTTACGTTGGTGTGGGGGACACGGGGCGGGTTACATTGGTGTGGGGGACACGGGGCGGGTTACATTGGTGTGGGGGACACGGGGCGGGTTACGTTGGTGTGGGGACACGGGGCGGGTTACATTGGTGTGGGTACATGGGTGGGTTACGTTGGTGTGGGGGACACGGGGCGGGTTACGTTGGTGTGGGGACACGGGGCGGGTTACATTGGTGTGGGGACATGGGTGGGTTACGTTGGTGTCTGGGCCTAGTGAAATGTGTGTCCTGCATGTATCACACCTCCACTAAGCGTCCATTTTGGGGCTTGAGAGTGTCACATCGTTGAAAGCTTGCGGTCTGACAGCCATGCCTCTGCTGTGGTTTTCTGACAGTGTGCTAAAAGTAACCGTTGTCATCATATGCATGATCCAATGTCAGTGTTTGACTCACCATGTAAAAACCTTGACTGGAGTAATTTGCTTTGGCAGAATGACGAGCTCCGTGATATCGCTTCAAATACTTTATTCTAGGGGAGCTCTGACTGCCAAGCTGGCTTTTGATTTTATTTTGTTTGACTCCCATTTTGTTTGACCATCACAACACATTATGTAGCTCCACAGTAAACTTATGCGTCCCCAAACTGTTACCCAAAATAATAGATCATAGTGGTAAATACATCAAAATAAACCCAAAGCCATTTTAAGCAGGATGTCACGCCCTGACCTTTTTATGTCTCTATTTGGTTTGGTCAGGGTGTGATTTGGGGTGGGTATTCTATGTTCTATTATTTGTATTTCTATGTTTTGGCCTGGTAGGGTTCTCAATCAGGGACAGCCGTCTATCGTTGTCTCTTATTGATAATCATACTTAGGTAGCCCTTTTCCCACCTGTCTTTGTGGGAAGTTGACTTTGTTTATGGCACCTAGCATTTAGCTTCAGGGTTTGTTTTGTAGTGTTTATTGTTTTGTTCGGCGTCTTTTCTAATAAAAAGAAAATGTACGCTCACCACGCTGCGCCTTGGTCCTCTTCTTTCAACGGCCGTGACACAGGCCTTGTAGTTCTCATGTGTCACTATTACATAGAAACTGGCCAAATTAATGTGGCTACAGCTTAGTGTCTGAATAATGTTAACTTTCACGTTTAAAAGGACACCATGTGGTGTGTGGTGGATAGCTCTTCCACATAGTGTACATCCAGGTTTGCGGCATGGTGTGTGTTTTGCATGTTGTGCAGTGAGGGGAGTGTTTCCTGCAAGTACCCCTGGCGAGTGACCACTACTTCAAAGTGTCGTAGGTTTTGACCGTAGTTCCTTGTCTTACCAAACCCTTTAGGTCAAAGAAGAGGTCAGACCACCAAGCTCCAATATATCAAATCAGGGTGTAAGTTGACTGATATTGTTCTCATGTTGTGAAGCTCTAGAGCAGGGCTATTAAATTCCGGTCCTGGAGGGCCGAAACACTTTTCATCCTCTAACCATGGACTGATTAAGACCTGGGACACCAGGTGAGTCCAATTAACTACCAAGTAGAAACAAAGAACAGAAGTGTTTTGGCCCTCCAGGACCGTAATTGAAATAGCCCTGCTCTAGGCTTAATCAGGAATCTGAGAGTATGTGACTAAAGGGATCATAGGTTTCTGGGAATTGGAGTCCATTATGGTATCCTTACAGCTGAGGAGAGGAAGCCCCATCAGACTATTGAGATGTGCCTGTCACATCACTGGTCTCTTACCTGGAGGTTTGCTAGCAGCACTGTGCTTCAACCAACTGAGCCATTGGAACCAGACACACCCTGGTAGCTCCTGACACCAGACAAGTCTTTCTCGCCACCATAGGAGACAGTTACTAACAAGCCGGTGTGAAAAGAGGCACAGCGTGGGAGATTGTAGTTATTTTTCTATTCTGGATGTAATGTCGCAGACAGTTACACTTTTTAATTTGAGAACAAACCGGGATCAACGCTGTGTGCGGTGTCTGTAATTGCTTTGTAAATAGTATAATGCTTTCTTTTCAAATGACATAGTTTTTTCCTGAATAATCTGTAGCCTCGATGTGGAAATTGCAGCCATATCTCAATGTAGCCTAAAGATTAACAGACAGGCAGTTTGAGGGCCGCGTGGCGATATAATATGCAACACACGCACAAATATGAAAGATATTCAGCAACTCTTGGGGGACAATACTTTATAATTAAAACCAACGTGTTTCTGACAGCCTGATGAAGGCTATTGGTTTTGATAATAAACAAGTATGTTTCTTGTCAACTTTTATTGCCCCTCAAGAGTTTCTGAATATATTCCACATTTCCAGCTTGGTTAGATGGAGAACCACAGTTGACCTCTGTCTGAGAGCTCACACAGTGTTTTTAACACTTACTCTGCAGCAGTGCAGACAGGGAGAGAGACAGAAGAACAGAGAGCCAGCAGGGAACCAGGCCTTGATCACCAGCCTTCCGGTATCCCACAGGCTGCATTCCCAGCATTCAGCCTCCTGTCTGGGGGGAACCACAGCTAAGCCCCCTCTGGAGCATAGGAGGAGGGGAAGATGAAACACTAAAGCAGGTTATTATTGCAATCAAGTGTTGTTGGCCTCCATAAGTGTAGGTTAACCACTTAGGTGGAGGTAGGCTCCGTCTGTGGAAGGCAGTGCAGTGTGTTGGGTTATCATAAGGCCTGTAGGACGGCAGGGATATTCAAGCATGAAATACTAGGGGAGAGATAAGAATGAGTGTCATTGGCACGGTGCTCAGTAGCGTGGAGAGTGAGGTCAGGGAGGACAGTGTGTTAGTGTGTGATATGCAGCTGGGAGAAGGATTCGGCACAGGTGTGTGTGTTTGAGTGATATAGCAGGATTTTCTTGCAGCTGAGCGAAGGTGTTGTTTGTGTGTGTGTGTGTGTGTGTGTGTCATTAGATCTGCTATTAGAAGTGAGGTGCTGTAGTGCAGAAAGGGGGCCAAGTCAGCACCCATAGACACCTCTGCTATCTCAGTCTGAAACGCCCACCCTCCACCTCTCGTATCAACCCACCCTGTTCTATTTCAAAACCTGGGCAGGCATGTGGCAGTTGGGTGAGCATAACAGCACGCTTGTCCAGGAGAGCAAACAGGACCTGTGATCCCTTTGGTCAACCATACATACAGTATCAGACGATCCAGACAAACACATGACTGCTCAGATTAAGTTTTTGGTTTAGTAACCAAAGTGGTGTTTGCATATGCTTTAAGATAAACTGTGTGAGTTTACTTTGTCTGTTCTAGTTTCTCATGTGTCTTGCTGCTCTGCTCTCTCCCTCCCTGTTGTGTGAGTAGTCAGACAGCGACAGTGGCAGTATGAGTAGCCGCTCCCAGTCCGTGCCCAGTCTGGAGCCTAGCAGGGGCCTACTCCGCACCAAAAGCCCTGAGCCAGCCAAGACACATCCCGGGGTCAGGGTCAGGAGTCCCTCGCCACCCAGGGTACGCGGGGCTGTAAAGGTCCCTGAACGCTTCAAAAGTCTAGTGCCTCCGATCCAGGCGCCAGCACAGCACTTCAGAAGCCCTGACCCACGCAGAGCTTCCATAATTAGCCCTGAGCCTGTGCTGAACGGAAACAGCAAGCCCAACGGATCCGTTAACGTTAGTGCCGTCAATGGGAACTCTGCCAATGGAGGTGCCAGACAGCCAGACAACGATGATCCGAGCCTTACCCGCAAGAAGGTAGTGAAGGTGGTGTGTCAAGTGGTGCGGAAGGCACTACCTGCAGAAGAGGAGGATGCTCCAGCTCCTGAGCCGACTAAACCTGCCCCTGAACCTCCTAAATTGGTGCCATCGCAAGCGCCAACATCTGTGCCCAAGGTCCCAAAGGTACCACTGTTCTCTTTCAAGCACGATACCATCAAGACGGAGGAGAAGGACGATTTATCAGCAGAGATGGCCAGCCTAATGGTCCGCGGGAGGACCAGGAACCGCCCTCGCACACGCATGGATGAGCCGTCTGAAAAAGAACAAGAGGAAGCAGTGAAAAGAGAGAAAAAAGAAGGCCCTAAATTGGTTGAGATGAAATCTATCTCTAATGTCGGCCCAGTTTCAAAACAGGAGGATAAGACTCCTGTGTCGGCTGTACCTGCTAAAGTTCATCCTATGGCTTCTAATTTGATCTCGGTTTCCTCCATGTCTTCCTCCGCAGGCTTCATCCCTGCCCCAAAGACTTCCCCGCTCTCCCCTCCTGCAGGTTTCACCCCACCACCAAAATCAGCCTCCCTTTCCCCTCCAGTAGGGTTTGTACCAGCACCAAAATCAGCCACCCTTTCCCCTCCAGTAGGGTTTGTACCAGCACCAAAATCAGCCACCCTTTGCCAACCAAATGGGTATGTACCAGCACCAAAATCAGCCACCCTTTCCCCTCCAGTAGGGTTTGTACCAGCACCAAAATCAGCCACCCTTTCCCCTCCAGTAGGGTTTGTACCAGCACCAAAATCAGCCACCCTTTCCCCTCCAGTAGGGTTTGTACCAGCACCAAAATCAGCCACCCTTTCCCCTCCAGTAGGGTTTGTACCAGCACCAAAATCAGCCACCCTTTCCCCTCCAGTAGGGTTTGTACCAGCACCAAAATCTACTGCTGTTAGTCCTTCAGTTTCCACTGCAGCCCCCAAATCCTCCCCAGCCATTCCCCCATCATGCTTCATCCCACCACCAAAATGTCCCCCCCTTTCCCCTCCAGCAGGGTTTGTACCATCACCAAAATCCAATGTTTTTACTTCTTCAGTTTCCACTGCAGCCCCCAAATCCTCCCCAGCCATTCCCCCATCATGCTTCATCCCACCACCAAAATGTCCCCCCCTTTCCCCTCCAGCAGGGTTTGTACCATCACCAAAATCCAATGTTTTTACTTCTTCAGTTTCCACTGCAGCCCCCAAATCCTCCCCAGCCATTCCCACATCATGCTTTATCCCACCACTAAAATCAGCCCCCATTTCCCCACCTGCCGGGTTAATATCAGCATCAAAATATACCCCCCTTTCCCCACCTGCTGGTTTTATCCCCTCTTCTAAATACTCCCCTGTCACTCCCCCTTCAGCATCCTTTCCCACCTCTAAGTCCTCCCCCAGTACTCCTCCTGCAGGGTTCGTCCCAGTCTCCAAGGTCTTGCCTCTCTCCCCTACTCCTCCAAAGGTCTTGCCTCTCTCCCCTACTCCTCCAAAGGTCTCGCCTCTCTCCCCTCCTCCCGCCTTTATCATTCCCAAGGCGAGTGCCCTCTCTCCACCACCGGCGTTGATCCCGTCCCCCAAACTGCCAACCGTGAAGAAGCTTGAGGTAGGCTTACTGTCCTCACTGCATGGACCACTCGAAAAAACGGATGTTAATCGCACAGAAAGCACTCTTTGCATCTCCATGATAACTGAGTTTTTGTGTGTGTGTGTGTGTGTGTGTGCGGGGGTATTTTAACTAACTTCACTTATCTTGTTGAGTTCTCCACTTGTTAGCAGAGTTGAGGCTCCATTTTTGGGGCCACGATGATGGACTCAACTCCCTATTGAACTTGTTTGTTTCTCCAGAACTTTCTCATTTGCACAAAGTCAGTGTTTCTCAGTTTGTTAAAGGGTGCAGTCTCATGGGGCTGAAGCTTTTGTTGCATTCACTGCTCTGATACCAGCTCCATATTTCTCAGAGTTTCTCTTGGGGGATGGAGCCTGTCTCACACAGCTCTCCTTCCTCACATGTCTCTCCTCTAAGACGCCAGGGCTGCTGAGACAGCTTCCAGAAAAACAACAAGTTCAGTAGCTATTTTATCCGACTGCCTCAACCCAAGAGACCCTGCTGTCATCTGCAGCTTGGAAGCCTTGTTTATTGAAGTTAGCCTGGGGGGAGGGGGGTGTATCCAAAGGAGGAAAAAGCGTATTGGGGTGGAATGTTCTGTCGCTGTGGCCTGGAGTTCCACGGAGACCCGCAGAGATAATTATTGATAGTGACTTTGTCTTTCTGGGAGAAGAGTTCAAAGCCCCGCTGCAGCCACCATGGCAGGCGTTGGGATAAGACAACTATCTACACATTTTGCAGATGCCAGATATGTTAAAAAGGTTTGGTCTTTTTGCTGGATTCTCGCTGAGTTTTGGCAATTACCGGCCTCTCAGGGTCTTTGTTTACTTGCTAGCCGACCACAAGCTGGCTTTGACTGCTACTGTGGTTATCTGAGTTTGCTATAGTTGTTTAAGGGTAAAGTTTTCTTGTGTATTGTTACCCAAGCTAGTTATAGTTTTGCTTGGCTTCGCCCTGTGCATTGAGATCTGAATGATTTCACATCCAAGTGGGCTTTTGTATCCCTCTACTGATCACTATCTTAGCTAGACTCTGGACATCTAGAGCATGGCTTGTTGTGAGTTTGTTCAACATGGTTGTATAATTTCTTTATCTTATGGACTACTTGTATGTGTGTGTACATAACGGCCCTGTCCTCTGTTCCCATTGAGAAGGCTTCACCGCAGAACAAGTCATCAACTGTTTCATCAAAGAATACCCCAACCATAACCCAAAAGGTGTGTTTGCTGGTGTGCCCCACAGCATTCACTCAGTTCACTGTTGCTATGCTGTGGAAGTGAGGTATTGTAACCAAGTGTGTGTGTGTGACTTCAGGATTGTCATGGCATCTAGTGAACATCTCACAGCGTGAAAAAACCTGAATGCATTTCTGTTGTCGATGAAACAGTGTTGAATGTGGTCTGCTAGAATAGTGTGCTTTGATAGCCTAGTTTCATAGCTCAACCTGTTGATGGTCTGACCTCCAGGAGGCGCCGCTCAGTCCCACTGAAGAGGCTCAGAGACTCCTGGACAGGATCTTCAGTGCGCCTGTAAAGACCCACCTTCGCTCCTTGTCTCTCCCCATTCCACTCTCTCTCCCCATCTGGACTGCCTAGATACATGCTTCTCCTCTTTCACTTTTTTATTCTTTACTTTCCTTTATTCATTTTAACAGGACACGTTGATTAACATTCCAATAATGAATTTAGAGGTGCTTATTTCTTTTCCATTAACAACCTATCATGCTCTCTATCGCTCCTTCTCTTTTTACTTTCTTCACTGGATGTTCAATCTTTATCTTCATAGCTAATAGTAATTTGTCATTTTCCTTTCAGGCACATTTAATTAAAAGTACAGATTTACTAATATGGGCCATATCCATTGCCTGGCTACCCAAACGCCTTACTCCGGCCAAATGCTACGCCACGCCCACGGGCATTAGTTTCTTCCCAACGATTTCTAGAACGCAAACACATTCTAACCCTTCTGATTGGTCCCAGAAACCGATGGATTGGGCCAGAGCCAGAACACACATGGGTAAAGCATTTTGAAAACTTGTGTTGGCTAGAATACACCGATGAGCTAGAAATGGTCCAATCGCTGATGACTTTGTTTTGTACAACCCTCTCATTTTCACTACGTATTACTTCATTCATGGCAGTCAAACTCTATTTTGTATGTATTATGGATCCCCGTTAACTGTTGCCAAGGCAGCATCTACTCTGCCTGGGGTCCAGCAAAAATGAAGGCAGTAATATACATCATAATGCAAATACAACAGATTTGACAATACATATGTGTGTGTTCCCTCAGGCCACTAGTCTACTACAACACACAATCCAGGTGTGTGTATAGTGTGTCTTTTATGTGTGTTTGTATGCGTGTTTGTTTGTACCTGTGTATGTAGCGAATGTAGAGCAGCGGAATAATACAATTTGAATCGTCAGGCAACCATATCCATGCATGACTGGGTTACTGCGTTCTCATGTTCACTATTCATTCAACTAATTGACTGTTTATGTCTATGCTGCTTTCTGTTGCCATTATTGTTTTGTCACCTGTCAACTTTCACTGGATTTGTCAATTCATGTTTTATATTTATATGTTTTTCATCTTTTTCTTTCTCTCTCTCCCTCTATCTCTTTCTTTCTAATTGGTGCTTGACTGTTTCTATCTGTGGCTGTTGTATGGCTAGCTGGAGCCGGCAGTCTGTGCCTCAGCCCCGACCCTTTGTCCTGCCCCAGCCCCAAACCCCCCTCAGGTACTGTGGCCCCCAGGGGTCCCCTCTGGCGACCTGGTTGAAGTGTTTGCTCATGTGGCACGTTGGAATGTAAGCCTAGATTCCTCTTCTAACTTTCCCCTCTCTCACCCTGCCTGTCTATGTAAGGTTCTGTAATGGTGCTTGGTGTTTTCCCTTCCTCATTTGTTTTTGGAACAAAGCCGGTATTAAACGGTGTTAGTGTCTAGATGCCTCCAGGGAAATCAAACAGAACTTGACCTGTATGGAAACTGACAAACCAAACCAGTGCATTTTTTGTTTTGTCAGTAGCATTGCAGTGGAATAGTCCCCTGATTAAGATGTGCCGCATGTTTGTTTTCCCCGTGTGGTGTGCAGTCGCAGTGTGAGTGAATGGCAGTGTGTGTGATTTATGACTGGCAGATGTTCCTGTCTCGTTGCTCTCTCTGTCTCCCCTTTATGACATGATGTGTCATGATGCATTAGCTCATCTCACAGACATAGAGCCTGACCTCTCCTCGTTCTTTGCCATCCCGCAGTTTTTTCTTCCCATCCCTCCCTGGTCTTGACCCTGATAACTTACATAATGTTCTCGTTACTTTAAATGGTAAACACTGGCTTGATGATATCTGATAATGTTTTTAAATTAGTCTCAAAACTCTAAACGAAACTTCAGAGAATAATGAAGGATGAGTTAGTTAAACAAGATTCTCTGGTCTGATGAAACCAAGATTGAACTCTTTGGCCTGAATGCCAAGCGTCACGTCTAGAAGAAACATGGCATATACCATCCCTACGGTGAAGCATGGTGGTGGCAGCATATATCCTTGAGAATATCCTTGATGAAAACCTGCTCCAAAGCACTCAGGACCTCAGACTGGGGTGAAGGTTCACCTTCTAACAGGACAATGACCCTAAGCACACAGCCAAGACAACGCAGGAGTGGCTTCGGGACAAGTCTCTGAATGTCCTTGAATGGCCCAGCCAGAGCCTGGATTTGAATCCGATCTAACATCTGGAGAGACCTGAAAATAGCTGTGCAGCGACGCTCCCCATCCAACCTGACAGAGCTTGAGAGAATCTGCAGAGAATAATGGGAGAAACTCCCCAAATACAGGTGTGCCAAGCTTGTAGCATCATACCCAAGAAGACTCGATGCTGTATTTGCTGCCAAAAGTTCTTCAACAAAGTACTGAGTAAAGGGTCTGAATACTTATGTCAATGTGATATTTCAGTCTTTTTTTATTTTTAATAAATTAGCAAACATTTCAAAAACCTGTTTTTGCTTTGTCATTATGGGGTATTCTGTGTAGATTGATGAGGGGAAAAACTATTGAATAGATTTTAGAATAAGGCTGTAATGTATCAAAATGTGGAATAAGTCAAGGGGTCCTGAATACTTTCTGATGGCGCTGTACATCTCTCCATTCCAGCAGCTCATGATTATGAGGGATGATGACATACTGGACATAATGTTTTGTGTTGTTTGGTGGATTGCTACCCATCTTTCCACTGTAACTCCACACTAACTATGACCTTTGACCACTTCTCCTTCCCTCACGCCTGTCGTCCTCCAGGGACAGGTGGACAAGGATCCCGTGGCCATCCTTCAGGTGTCTCACGCCGCTGCCCAACAACCCAAGGTCTGACCTTTGCTGTGCCTGTGTGTAATTCACCCTCTCCACCTCCCACGTCCACCACTCCCACCACTGACCCCTGAAGTGCTGTGTACCCTGTGTGCTGTGTGTCATTTACACCCACCAAACACAACTGCATAGTATTCACTCAAAGCCAAGCTACCTGCACATTTGGCCCTCTTTCACCTAATTAGAACATTTCAGGGGAAAATCAGCACTCAAAATTAAACTCGTTCGGGGCCTCCGGGCCCGCGCCCAGCCTCTGTCGCAGCCAGCCACGACCGGGAGGTCCGTGGGGCGATGCAGAATTTGCCTAGTATTGTCCGGGTTAGGGAGGGTTTGGCCAGTAGGAATATCCTTGTCTCATCGCGCACCAGCGACTCCTGTGGCGGGCCGGGCGCAGTGCACGGTGTTTCCTCCGACACATTGGTGCGGCTGGCTTCCGGGTTGGATGCGCGCTGTGTTAAGTAGCAGTGCGGCTTGGTTGGGTCGTGTTTCGGAGGACGCGTGGCTTTCGATTTTCGTCCCTCCCGAGCCCATACGGGAGTTGTAGCGATGAGACAATGTAGTAACTACTAACAATTGGATACCACGAAATTGGGGAAATGTATTTTATTTTTTTAAATAAACTTGTTCGATGGCACTTAAGATTCGTGGTTGTGTGGATTCCACAGGATCAATCATTCATACACATTTTGTCTCATGTAGATGTCATTGCATGACGTCAGTTTTCCATTTAAGAGAGAATGAGACAGACGCTGCAAAAAACTTCATGTGATTGTGGCTGATTATGCGTTATAAAAATAACAGTATGTAGGCCTATATTTCACTCTGTGAATTTCATACGTTTTTTTATCTGTGTGTTCTTTACTTTTTATTGTCTTGTTGTCATTCCTCGGGATACAGTCCATCCCTAGCATTCTGTGTGTTGTGTTGTGTTGCTGTGCTGTGCTGTGTGGATTGTGTATCCATTCTCTTAATACACCTCCCTCCCCTCACCCACCATGCTGTGTGACATTGATGTGCATCCAACAGTGTCTTTGTACAGATTCGGTTCACTGATACTTCATGTTCTCTGTCAGATTTAACTGCCTCTCTTACACACACAGACACACAGACAGACAGGCAGGCAGGCAGACAGGCAGACAGAGAGGCAGGCAGGCAGACAGACAGACAGAGCCTGAAGGCGCATGTCCAGTGGAGTGTGAGAGACTTTGTGAAGGTCAAGCATGGTAACACAGAGCAGTCAGGCATTTCTAGGTGACACTCTGAGCAGAGTTGGAGAAATGGCTCTCTGTGATTTGTGATCTGGGACTCCTTCAAATCCTAACTGCTTTTTATCTCTGCCTGCTTCACTGAAGCCTCTCCAGCGCCCTGCCTTTCATCACATGTACTATTAGCAAGTCCTCTGCCTGCTCTACTGAAGCCTCTCCAGCGCCCTGCCTTTCATCACATGTACTATTAGAAAGTCCTCTGCCTGCTTCACTGAAGCCTCTCCAGCGCCCTGCCTTTATCACATGTACTATTAGCAAGTCCTCTGCCTGCTTCACTGAAGCCTCTCCAGCGCCCTGCCTTTCATCACATGTACTATTAGCAAGTCCTCTGCCTGCTCTACTGAAGCCTCTCCAGCGCCCTGCCTTTCATCACATGTACTATTAGCAAGTCCTCTGCCTGCTTCACTGAAGCCTCTCCAGCGCCCTGCCTTTCATCACATGTACTATTAGCAAGTCCTCTGCATACCCGCTGTCAGCCCATTATTTACAATGCTACTATACATAACTGTGTAACATGCTATAAGCTCTCAACGCTGGCCTGATAACCAGCTACTTTAAACACACATGAGTGAATGTGATTGATGTGAACAGGTGTGTGTGTGTAGGGAGCACATGTCCTCTCAAATCTAAAGCCTCTCTTTGGTTGAAAACTGCTGAGTGGTAGCTACTGCAGCCACAGAAAGGCCCCGTGAAAGGTAACCTGGCCTAAGGTCATTGTTCTGCTGTGTGTATGTGACTGTTGTCTTCTCCACCATCACTTCCAGGTGAAGACAGAGGAGCAGATAGCCGCAGAGCAGGCATGGTACGGTTCAGAGAAGGTCTGGCTGGTCCACAAGGATGGCTTCTCCCTGGGTAAGTTCCTGCCTTACATTTTAGATCAGGAGGGGTGCAGAGCTCTGGCCCTGCTAATTTTTACCCTTGCTTTTAATCTATATGCTATTGTTTTTTCCTGATATCGTGTCTGTGCACACTCCAGCCAATAAGCTACAGTGCATTCGGAAAGTATTCAGACCCCTTAACTTTTTCCACATTTTGTTACTTTACAGTAATATTCTAAAATGTTTAATTCCCCTCATCAATCTACCCACAATACCCCATAATGGCAAAGCAATAATGTATTTATTTTTTCTGCAAATGTATAAATTAAAAGAAGACTGAAATATGACATTTACATAAGTATTCAGACCTTTTACTCAGTGCTTTGTTGAAGCGACTTTGGCAGCGATTACAGCCTCGAGTCTTCTTGGATATGACGCTACAAGCTTAGCACACCTGTATTTGGGGAGTTTCTCCCATTCTTCTCTGCAGATCCTTTCAAGCTCTGTCAGGTTGGATGGGGAGCATCGCTGCACAGCTATTTTCAGGTCTCTCCAGAGATGTTTGATCGGATTCAAGTCCGAGCACCAGCTGGGCCACTCAAGGACATTCAGAGCCACTCCTACATTGTCTTGGCTGTGTGCTTAGGGTCGTTGTCCTGTTGGAAGGTGAACCTTCACCCCAGTCTAAGGTCCTGAGTGCTCTGGAGCAGGTTTTCATCAAGGATTTCTCTGTACTTTGCTCTGTTCATCCTTCCCTCGATCCAGACTATTCTTCCAGTCCCTGCTGCTGAAAAACATCTCTACAGTATGATGCCGCCACCACCATGCTTCACCGTAGAGATGGTGTTGGCCAGGTGAGCGATGCCTGGTTTCCTCCAGACATCACGGTTGGCATTCAGGCCAAAGATTTTAATCTGGGTTTCTTCAGACCAGAGACTCTTGTTTCTCATGGTCTGAGAGTCCTTTAGGTGTCTTTTGGAAAACTCCAAGCTGGCTGTCATGTGCCTTTTACTGAGGTGTGGCTTCCGTCTGGCCACTCTACCATAAAGGCATGATTGGTGGAGTGCTGCAGAGATGGTTGTCCTTCTGGAAGGTTCTCCCATCTCCACAGAGGAACTCTGAAGCTCTGTCAGAGTGACCATGGGGTTCTTGGTCACCTCCCTGACAAAGGCCCTTCTCCCCTTATTGCTCAGTTTACCCGTGCAGCCAGCTCTAGGAAGAGTCTTGGTGGTTCTAAACTTCTTCCATTTAAGAATGATGCAGGCCACTGTGTTCTTGGGGACCTCCAATGCTGCGGATATTTTTTGGTACCCTTCCCCAGATCTGTGCCTCGACACACTCCTGTCTCGGAGCTCTATGGACAATTCCTTTGACCTCATGGCTTGGTTTTTGCTCTGACATACACTGTCAACTGTGGGACCTTATATAGACAGGTGTGTGCCTTTCCAATCATTTACCACAGGTGGACATCAATCAAGTTGTAGCAACATCTCAAGGATGATTAATGGAAACAGGATGCACCTGAGCTCAATTTAGAGTCTCATAGCACATGGACTGAATACCTATGTAAATAAGGTATTTCTGTTTTTTGAATACATTTCCACAAAAAAAAAAAAAAAAAAAAAAAATTGCGTTGTCATTATGGGATATTGTGTGTAGATTGATGAATATTTTATTTGAATCCATTTTAGAATAAGACTGTAACGTAACACAATGTGGAAAAAGTGAAGGGGTCTGAATATTTTCCGAATGCGCTGTATATCCCAATAAGTTGTTTGTGTGTCCATAGCGACGCTGCTGAAGACTGAGGCAGGCTCTCTGCCGGAGGGGAGGGTGAAGATCAAACTGGAACATGACGGGACAGTACTGGACGTAGATGACGATGACGTGGAGAAGGTGAGGGGGGGGGGACTACACATTCAATGTATTTTACTTGATTTTACAGACTCCATCTTAGTTTTGTTATGGGGCTAAACTCTAGTTCCTTTAGAGGGTCAAAGGAGAAGACATTGACTTTACATGATTGCATAGACTATCTTAGGTTTGCCGTTAGGGTATAGGCTAGTCCGTTAGGAGGGGGGGGCATGTAGGGGAAATATCCAAGAAGGAGGGAAGGGGTCTTGGCACCCGTCAGTCATCCCGTCTGGAGCCAGAATCAAACACAGATGGTCAGCCAGGATGCAGACTGTATCTGGCCCAGGGGTTGTGGGACGTCTGTGGACAGGGGGACAGGTTAGAGGGGAACAGGTGTGAGTTTGGCAGGCCTCAATCAGGTGACTCGCACAGATATGGCACCAGGCCCGAATCACGGAGATATCTGTTACAGGACGCTTTAAAAACTGTTCTGGCACAATGCAGAAAAACCTCCCATCATTCACAACATGCTGTCTCCAAGACCTTGACTAGAGGATGTCTGCTCTGCTTTCAGGACAAAGCAAAAGTTGAAATCCCCTCCTGGTGTTATGTACAGTCATTTAACTCTCGTAGGGTGAACTGATAATAAGGGTGACTTTGGACAGTTAGTGTTTTCAACAGTGTCAAGGTCGTCATCTAATCAAACGTTTGAACCATCTGTTTGATTAAGGAAGTGCAAACTTGGACCCATCTGAGGTTGGAAGGAGACATCTGTTTTAATTGCATCAAAGACTTGGCATCAGATTCCTGGTGGCAAGTCATGGTGTGGCATACTAAATTTCTGCTCATCGTCTCTTAATACTGCTGCTCTACTCCTCAGTGAAACTCAAGACATTACTAGTCAGATTTCCAGTCTCATATGGACCCCTAGCCTCTACCCCTACAGAGGACTTTTAAATCAATCTGAAAATATGAAATAGGTGTAGGCAACCTGGAGAAACTTTAACTTGGCTTATCAAAAGGCAAGGTGGTAGTCTTGGCAGATCCGAATTCTGTTGTTTTTGGTCGTTTCTGTGAGCAGTCCCACTTCAGACAGCCAGAGTCTCAGTTATGTATGATGTTTTCGTATTGCTGAGTGTTCCTTTAATAAAGCTCTAGTATTACAACACTTCTCAGTCATTAATCGTTCACCTTTGACCTTTGCTCCTATCCCAGGCGAACCCCCCGTCGTTTGACCGCTCTGAGGACCTGGCCTTGCTACAGTACCTCAATGAGTCCAGTGTGATGCACTCCCTGCGGCAGCGCTACGGGGGAAACCTCATCCACACACACGCCGGGCCCAACATGATCATCATCAATCCCCTCAGCGCTCCCTCCATGTACTCCGAGAAGGTGAGGAGAGAGGACCCACACAGCAGATGCATGTCTTCACACAGACACACATTTCATGAGAACATAGACTACATACACTACCGTTCAAAAGTTTGGGGTCACTTAGAAATGTTATTGTTTTTGAAAGAGAATCACATTTTTTGTCCATTAAAAATACATAAAATTGATCAGAAATGCAGTGTAGACATGTTTAATGACTATTGTAGCTGGACACTGCAGAGACAGCATTCAGAGGCCCATTACCAGCATTCATCACTCACTTCCAATGGCACGTTGTGCTAGCTAATCCAAGTTTATAATTTTAAAAGGCTAATTGATCATTAGAAAACCCTTTTGCAATTATGTTAGCACAGCTGAAAAAAACTGGCCTTCTTTAGACTCCGGCATAATGGCCTTCTAGGCAGAGTTGCAAAGAAAAAGTAATATCTCAGACTGACCAATAAAAATAAAAGATTAAGATGGGCAAAAGAACACAGACACTGGACAGACGAACTCTGCCTAGAAGGCCAGCATCCCGTAGTCGCCTCTTCACTGTTGACGTTGAGACTGGTGTTTTGAATCAAAATCAAATCAAATTTTATTTGTCACATACACATGGTTAGCAGATGTTAATGCGAGTGTAGCGAAATGCTTGTGCTTCTAGTTCCGACAATGCAGTAATAACCAACAAGTAATCTAACTAACAATTCCAAAACTACTGTCTTATACACAGTGTAAGGGGATAAAGAATATGTACATAAGGATATATGAATGAGTGATGGTACAGAGCAGCATAGGCAAGATACAGTAGATGGTATCGAGTACAGTATATACATATGAGATGAGTATGTAAACAAAGTGGCATAGCAGTAAGTCGTCCTGTCGTGTCGTGTCCCCTGTATATATCGTATATTTTTCGTTTTTTTACATATTTTCCTTCGCATATCTCTTTAAAAACTTTTTGCTAAACCTAAGCTTCCAAATACTCTCCTGCAACCCGCCTCACCCAATGTAGCTATTTTTCCTAAAGTATTTATATTTACTTCGGAACCGGAACCCCTCAACTGAAGCTAGCCAGCTATGCTAGCGGTCTTCAGCTAACCGGTCATCAGCTAACTTTCAGCCCGGAAAGCTCTCGCCAGTTCGAACAACGCGACTAACCAGAGCATAACGAACCTATTTATTTTTCATTCCCGGATTCATCCCCGGATTCCTACCGCAAACGGAAAATTTTTCAGCTGGATCTTCACAACTAGCTATCTAGCTATCTACGAACTGTTAGCTTGCTAGCACAGGCCTGCTAACCGTCTGAATTTCCGCGTCCCAAACACCCATATTTACTTTCTATCTCTTTTTGATTTTTAATTTGTTTATACCTTCCGGAAACCTGCCTCACCCAATGTGATACGGAATCGCTATTATTTTTAATTTTTTAGAACACACTCAAGAACCTCCAGAAGCTAACCAGCTAACTAGCTACAAGCTATTTAGTCATTGTTCGTTTTTTAAAAACCTGGATAACACTCGCCAGTCCAGCTTCCCTGCCCCATCCACCGCTGCCCCCTGGACACTGATCTCTTGGCCACATAGCTGATGCACGTTGGACTGTCCATTAATCACGGTACTCCATTCTGCTTGTTTGTTTTATCTGTTGGCCCCGTTGCCTAGTCAACGCCATTTTACCTGCTGTTGTCGTGTTAGCTGATTAGCTGTTGTTATCTCACCTACTGTTTTAGCTAGCTTTCCCAATTCAACACCTGTGATTACTGTATGCCACGCTGTATGTCTCTCTCAAATGTCAATATGCCTTGTATACTGTTGTTCAGGTTAGTTATCATTGTTTTAGTTCACAATGGAGCCCCTAGTTCCACTCTTCATACCCCTGATAACTCCTTTGTCCCACCTCCCACACATGCGGTGACCTCACCCATTACAACCAGCATGTCCAGAGATACAACCTCTCTCATCATCACCCAGGGCCTGGGCTTACCTCCGCTGTACCCGCACCCCACCATACCCCTGTCTGCGCATTATGCCCTGAATATATTCTACCATGCCCAGAAACCTGCTCCTCTTATTCTCTGTCCCCAACGCTCTAGGCGACCAGTTTTGATAGCCTTGAGCCGCACTCTCATACTACTCCTTCTCTGTTCCGCGGGTGATGTGGAGGTAAATCCAGGCCCTGCATGTCCCCAGGCACCCTCATTTGTTGACTTCTCTGATCGAAAAAGCCTTGGTTTCATGCATGTCAACATCAGAAGCCTCCTCCCTAAGTTTGTTTTACTCACTGCTTTAGCACACTCTGCTAACCCTGATGTCCTTGCTGTGTCTGAATCCTGGCTCAGGAAGGCCACCAAAAATTCAGAGATTTCCATACCCAACTATAACATCTTCCGTCAAGATAGAACTGCCAAAGGGGGAGGAGTTGCAGTCTTCTGCAGAGATAGCCTGCAAAGTAATGTCATACTTTCCAGGTCCATACCCAAACAGTTCGAACTACTAATTTTGAAAATTACTCTCTCCAGAAATAAGTCTCTCACTGTTGCCGCCTGCTACCGACCCCCTCAGCTCCCAACTGTGCCCTGGACACCATTTGTGAATTGATCGCCCCCCATCTAGCTTCAGAGTTTGTTCTGTTAGGTGACCTAAACTGGGATATGCTTAACACCCCGGCAGTCCTACAATCTAAGCTAGATGCCCTCAATCTCACACAAATCATCAAGGAACCCACCAGGTACAACCCTAACTCTGTAAACAAGGGCACCCTCATAGACGTCATCCTGACCAACTGGCCCTCCAAATACACCTCCGCTGTCTTCAACCAGGATCTCAGCGATCACTGCCTCATTGCCTGTATCCGCTACGGAGCCGCAGTCAAACGACCACCCCTCATCACTGTCAAACGCTCCCTAAAACACTTCTGTGAGCAGGCCTTCCTAATCGACCTGGCCCGGGTATCCTGGAAGGACATTGACCTCATCCCGTCAGTTGAGGATGCCTGGTCATTCTTTAAAAGTAACTTCCTCTCCATTTTAGATAAGCATGCTCCGTTCAAAAAGTGCAGAACCAAGAACATATACAGCCCTTGGTTCACTCCAGACCTGACTGCCCTCGACCAGCACAAAAACATCCTGTGGCGGAATGCAATAGCATCGAATAGTCCCCGTGATATGCAACTGTTCAGGGAAGTCAGGAACCAATTTACGCAGTCAGTCAGGAAAGCTAAGGCCAGCTTCTTCAGGCAGAAGTTTGCATCCTGTAGCTCCAACTCCAAAAAGTTCTGGGACACTGTGAAGTCCATGGAGAACAAGAGCACCTCCTCCCAGCTGCCCACTGCACTGAGGCTAGGTAACACGGTCACCACCAATCCATGATTATCGAAAACTTCAATAAGCATTTCTCAACGGCTGGCCATGCCTTCCGCCTGGCTACTCCAACCTCGGCCAACAGCTCCGCCGTGCCCCCCCGCAGCTCCTCGCCCAAGCCTCTCCAGGTTCTCCTTTACCCAAATCCAGATAGCAGATGTTCTGAAAGAGCTCCAAAACCTGGACCCGTACAAATCAGCTGGGCTTGACAATCTGGACCCTCTATTTCTGAAACTATCTGCCGCCACTGTCGCAACCCCTATTACCAGCCTGTTCAACCTCTCTTTCATATCGTCCGAGATCCCCAAGGATTGGAAAGCTGCCGCAGTCATCCCCCTCTTCAAAGGGGGAGACACCCTGGACCCAAACTGTTACAGACCTATATCCATCCTGCCCTGCCTATCTAAGGTCTTCGAAAGCCAAGTCAACAAACAGGTCACTGACCATCTCGAATCCCACCGTACCTTCTCCGCTGTGCAATCTGGTTTCCGAGCCGGTCACGGGTGCACCTCAGCCACACTCAAGGTACTAAACGATATCATAACCGCCATCGATAAAAGACAGTACTGAGCAGCCGTCTTCATCGACCTTGCCAAGGCCTTCGACTCTGTCAATCACCATATTCTTATCGGCAGACTCAGTAGCCTCGGTTTTTCGGATGACTGCCTTGCCTGGTTCACCAATTACTTTGCAGACAGAGTTCAGTGTGTCAAATCGGAGGGCATGCTGTCTGGTCCTCTGGCAGTCTCTATGGGGGTGCCACAGGGTTCAATTCTCGGGCTGACTCTTTTCTCTGTATATATCAATGATGTTGCTCTTGCTGCGGGCGATTCCCTGATCCACCTCTACGCAGACGACACCATTCTATATACTTTCGGCCCGTCATTGGACACTGTGCTATCTAACCTCCAAACGAGCTTCAATGCCATACAACACTCCTTCCGTGGCCTCCAACTGCTCTTAAACGCTAGTAAAACCAAATGCATGCTTTTCAACCGATCGCTGCCTGCACCCGCATGCCCGACTAGCATCACCACCCTGGATGGTTCCGACCTTGAATATGTGGACATCTATAAGTACCTAGGTGTCTGGCTAGACTGCAAACTCTCCTTCCAGACTCATATCAAACATCTCCAATCGAAAATCAAATCAAGAGTCGGCTTTCTATTCCGCAACAAAGCCTCCTTCACTCACGCCGCCAAGCTTACCCTAGTAAACTGACTATCCTACCGATCCTCGACTTCGGCGATGTCATCTACAAAATGGCTTCCAACACTCTACTCAGCAAACTGGATGCAGTCTATCACAGTGCCATCCGTTTTGTCACTAAAGCACCTTATACCACCCACCACTGCGACTTGTATGCTCTAGTCGGCTGGCCCTCGCTACATATTCGTCGCCAGACCCACTGGCTCCAGGTCATCTACAAGTCCATGCTAGGTAAAGCTCCGCCTTATCTCAGTTCACTGGTCACGATGGCAACACCCATCCGTAGCACGCGCTCCAGCAGGTGTATCTCACTGATCATCCCTAAAGCCAACACCTCATTCGGCCGCCTTTCGTTCCAGTACTCTGCTGCCTGTGACTGGAACGAATTGCAAAAATCGCTGAAGTTGGAGACTTATCTCCCTCACCAACTTCAAACATCAGCTATCTGAGCAGCTAACCGATCGCTGCAGCTGTACATAGTCATATTGGTAAATAGCCCACCCATTTTCACCTACCTCATCCCCATACTGTTTTTATTTATTTACTCTTCTGCTCACCAATATCTCTACCTGTACATGACCATCTGATCATTTATCACTCCAGTGTTAATCTGCAAAATTGTAATTATTCGCCTACCTCATGCCTTTTGCACACATTGTATATAGACTCCCCCCCCCCCTTTTTTTTCTCTACTGTGTTATTGACTTGTTAATTGTTTACTCCATGTGTAACTCTGTGTTGTCTGTTCACACTGCTATGCTTTATCTTGGCCAGGTCGCAGTTGCAAATGAGAACTTGTTCTCAACTAGCCTACCTGGTTAAATAAAGGTGAAAAAAAATAAAAAAAAATAAAAAAAGTTAGTGGCTAGTGATACATGTATTACATAAGGATGCAGTCGATGATATAGGGTACAGTATATACGTATGCATATGAGATGAATAATGTAGGGTAAGTAACATTATATAAGGTAGCATTGTTTAAAGTGGCTAGTGATATATTTACATAATTTCCCATCAATTCCCATTATTAAAGTGGCTGGAGTTGAGTCAGTGTCAGTGTCAGTGTGTTGGCAGCAGCCACTCAATGTTAGTGGTGGCTGTTTAACAGTCTGATGGCCTTGAGATAGAAGCTGTTTTTCAGTCTCTCGGTCCCAGCTTTGATGCACCTGTACTGACCTCGCCTTCTGGATGATAGCGGGGTGAACAGGCAGTGGCTCGGGTGGTTGATGTCCTTGATGATCTTTATGGCCTTCCTGTAACATCGGGTGGTGTAGGTGTCCTGGAGGGCAGGTAGTTTGCCCCCGGTGATGCGTTGTGCAGACCTCACTACCCTCTGGAGAGCCTTACGGTTGAGGGCGGAGCAGTTGCCGTACCAGGCGGTGATACAGCCCGCCAGGATGCTCTCGATTGTGCATCTGTAGAAGTTTGTGAGTGCTTTTGGTGACAAGCCGAATTTCTTCAGCCTCCTGAGGTTGAAGAGGTGCTGCTGTGCCTTCTTCACGATGCTGTCTGTGTGAGTGGACCAGTTCAGTTTGTCTGTGATGTGTATGCCGAGGAACTTAAAACTTGCTACCCTCTCCACTACTGTTCCATCAATGTGGATAGGGGGGTGTTCCCTCTGCTGTTTCCTGAAGTCCACAATCATCTCCTTAGTTTTGTTGACGCTGAGTGTGAGGTTATTTTCCTGACACCACACTCCGAGGGCCCTCACCTCCTCCCTGTAGGCCGTCTCGTCGTTGTTGGTAATAAAGCCTACCACTGTTGTGTCGTCCGCAAACTTGATGATTGAGTTGGAGGCGTGCGTGGTCACGCAGTCGTGGGTGAACAGGGAGTACAGGAGAGGGCTCAGAACGCACCCTTGTGGGGCCCCAGTGTTGAGGATCAGCGGGGAGGAGATGTTGTTGCCTACCCTCACCACCTGGGGGCGGCCCGTCAGGAAGTCCAGTACCCAGTTGCACAGGGCGGGGTCGAGACCCACGGTCTCGAGCTTGATGACGAGCTTGGAGGGTACTATGGTGTTGAATGCCGAGCTGTAGTCGATGAACAGCATTCTCACATAGGTATTCCTCTTGTCCAGATGGGTTAGGGCAGTGTGCAGTGTGGTTGAGATTGCATCGTCTGTGGACCTATTTGGGCGGTAAGCAAATTGGAGTGGGTCTAGGGTGTCAGGTAGGGTGGAGGTGATATGGTCCTTGACTAGTCTCTCAAAGCACTTCATGATGACGGAAGTGAGTGCTACGGGGCGGTAGTCGTTTAGCTCAGTTACCTTAGCTTTCTTGGGAACAGGAACAATGGTGGCCCTCTTGAAGCATGTGGGAACAGCGAGTACTATTTAATGAAGCTGCCAGTTGAGGACTTGTGAGGCACCTGTTTCTCAAACTAGACACTATAATGTACTTGTCCTCTTACTTAGTTGTGAACCGGGGCCTCCCAAACCTCTTTCTATTCTGGTTAGAGCCAGGTTGCGCTGTTCTGTGAAGGGAGTAGTACACAGCGTTGTATGAGATCTTCAGTTTCTTGTCAATTTCTCGCATGGAATAGCCTTCATTTCTCAGAACAAGAATAGACTGACGAGTTTCAGAAGAAGGTTCTTTGCTTCTGGCCATTTTGAGCCTGTAATCGAACGCACAAATGCTGATGCTCCAGACACTCAACTAGTCTAAAGAAGGGACGTTTTATTGTTTTTTTAATCAGGACTATTTTTTCAGCTGTGCTAACATAATTGCAAAAGGGTTTTCTAATGATCATTTAGCCTTTTAAGATTAGCTAACACAACGTGCCATTGGAACACAGGAGTGATGGTTGCTGATAATGGGCCTCTGTACACCTATGTAGATATTCCATTAAAAAATCTTCCACTTCCAGCTACAATAGTAATTTACAACATTAACCATGTCTACACTGTTTTTCTGATCAATTTTATGTTATTTTAATGGACAAAAAAATGTGTTTATCTTTCAAAAACAAGGAGATTTCTAAGTGACTTTTGAACGGTAGTGTATCTGTACCACTCCACTGATGTGATTCTGGTTTATTCTCCGTTTAGAATGGTATGATGCATGTTGTTTGATGTATGCATTGTGGTGTACTTAATGCTATTATTTATTGTGTATTTCCTTGCTATTATGTCATAGTATTTCCTGTTAGGGAGAGGAGGTTGGATGAATTAAAACAGGAGAGATGACTAGGAGGATAGAGAGGGACGTCTTCAGTGGTCCACAACATGACAATGAAATCCAATTATCCTAATGAGATTTAGAGGTGACCGTATTGAGGAGGCCTGTAGGTTGTATTATCTACTTAACTCTCATCACCCATAATGGAACTACTACCCATTAGACCTTACAGACAGGGTGCTTAGCTGGGAATGTGGCAATTTTAAGGACGCGCGCGTGTGAACACACACACACACACACACACACACACACACACACACACACACACAGAGAGCCCCTCTGAGGACCATACAGGAGTCACTGGGAGGACTAGAGGTGAACTACAGTTAAAATGGTTTGTACCTCTCTTTCCCCCAACCCCTCTCCCTCCCTCCCTCCCTCCCTCTCCTCGGTCCCATCAGGTGATGCACATGTTTAAGGGTTGCAGGCGAGAGGACACGGCACCTCACATCTACGCGGTGGCTCAGTCGGCCTACAGGAACCTGTTGACCACGCGTCAGGACCAGTCCATCGTGCTGCTGGGGAAGAGCGGCAGCGGCAAGACCACCAACTGTCAACACCTGGTCCAGTACCTGGTCTCCATCGCTGGAAGCACCGGAAAGATCTTCTCTGGTGAGAGAGTCCTCCACTATGATGAGTTGCCCTCTTTCCTTCTGGCCAGCTCATTTCCTCCCAGCAAGCAGTAAAGCTAGTATTCAGGGAATTTTGTATATTAAATGACTGAGGGAAATGTATAAATAAAATGTAAAGAATGTTTAAGGACTGTTATAATCACCTTAGTTTGGTCCGAGATGGTGGCTTAATTACTTCAGTGTTAATTTAAACCACCACGGCTATTAAGTAACTTAATTACTCTGTAGGTAATTAGTCTTAATAGCCTAATAGCTAATTAATGAAATAATCTAATGGCTCCACATGTGTTTGTACACAGGAGGACATTCACTGAGTTGTTACTGATTTAGATCGGTGTCATCTAATTGACTGAGAACTCAGCAGAAATCTAGCCGTTATAACAGGTGCAGTAGATGTTAGTTAGTAGGGGAAGATAACGAGCAGTTCCAACATGCCAGCCAGCCAGAGAGGTAGGCATGTGGGAGAGTGTAAGGGTATTACTGAGAATTTGGGAGAGGAGTAGGAGAGAGGGACAGCTCGATGGAAGCTGGCTTCAAAACCTTTTGGTTCGAAGAGCGGTTGTGGTTGGCTCAGTATTCCAGGTGTGTGTGTGAGAATGTTAGTGTGCATTTGTGTGTGTGTGTGTGGGGGGGGGGGATGGATGGATGAGGGGAGCCCCTAATGATGCCCTGTGGAGCTGGGGGATAATTAGCAAAAAACTCCTCAGCTTCTCCTGGTTAGCTGTAATGGGCTAATGAGAGCTCCATAACCCAGCCACCAGCCACTACTAGACTAGACTGTTAAACAGAGGAGCTGCTATGGGAGGTGCAGTAGGCTCTATAAGTTTCACATAACTACTTTTACATTGACATTTTAGTCCTTTAGCAGACGCTCTTATCCAGAGCTACGTACAGAAGCAATTAGGATTAAGTGAGTCTGACTGGTCGCACTACTCTGAGTGACGAGGCGTTCCTGCTCAGCTTGATCATTAGGATTAAGTGAGTCTGATTGGTCGCACTACTCTCTGAGTGACGAGGCGTTCCTGCTCAGCTTGATCATTAGGATTAAGTGAGTCTAACTGGTCGCACTACTCTCTGAGTGACGAGGCGTTCCTGCTCAGCTTGATCATTAGGGTTAAGTGAGTCTGACTGGTAGCCCTACTCTCTGAGTGACGAGGCGTTCCTGCTCAGCTTGATCATTAGGGTTAAGTGAGTCTGACTGGTAGCCCTACTCTCTGAGTGACGAGGCGTTCCTGCTCAGCTTGATCATTAGGGTTAAGTGAGTCTGACTGGTAGCCCTACTCTCTGAGTGACGAGGCGTTCCTGCTCAGCTTGATCATTAGGATTAAGTGAGTCTGACTGGTAGCCCTACTCTCTGAGTGATGAGGCGTTCCTGCTCAGCTTGATGTCGAAATAGGGAAATGAGCTCCACTAAGGGAATAATTGACAAAGCCTAACTGACATGACATGATTATCAAAGATGGTAGTCTAATCGCCTCACCAGTGGAACAGTATTGAATGTGAAATCCCAAAACACTGACATGATATTTGAAATAAATAAAGCTTTCCACTAATTGTACTCTTCCCCCCTCCCTCCCTCCCTCGTTCTGTGCAGGGGAGAAGTGGCAGGCAGTATACACTATCCTGGAAGCATTTGGAAACAGCTCCACCTCCATGAACACCAATGCTAGCCGCTTCTCTCAGATTGTCTCTCTGGACTTCGACCAGGCTGGCCAGGTGGCCTCCGCATCCATACAGGTAGGCAGTATCACGCACACACACGCCATAGACACTGACGCACGCACACACACGGCATAGACACTGACGCACACACACACACACATATTGATATCTTGTTATCCTTTTCCTGTACCTCAGACCATGCTGCTTGAGAAGCTGAGAGTGACCAAACGGCCGGAGACTGAGTCCACCTTCAACGTCTTCTACTACATGATGTCCGGAGCTGACAGCACTCTCAGGTGAGCCCTCTACACCCTCTCAATTGGGATTAAATTGAAGTGAGTGGTTGCAGTCCATTGTAGAAGCTTGGTCTTGTGTATATAATCTTGTTCTCATGTTAACCTTGTGGTTTAAACTAGCTATTTACTGTCCTTTGAACCTGTTCATTTCCTCTGTTTCCTCTCAGAACGGAGCTGCACTTTAACCACTTTGCAGAGAACAGCGCCTTCGGAATTGTGCCTCAGTCTAAAGTAAAATTATTATGCTCTTATTATAATGTGTATTATATGTCATTTTCTGAATTGTGTGTGTGTGTGTGTGCGTGCGTGCGTGCGTGCGTGTGTGTGTGTGTGTAGGACAACTGGAAAACTGTCTTAACTGTATCCTTCATCCACCTCCCTCCCTCCCCTCTCTCTGTAGCTGGAGGACAAACAGAAGTCGTCTCAGCAGTTCACCAAGCTGCAGGCAGCCATGAAGGTGCTGGGCATCTCAGTGGAGGAGCAGAGGGCTCTGTGGCTCATCCTGGGGACCATCTACCACCTGGGGGCCGCAGGGGCCACCAAAGGTAAGGACCCCTAGCCCTGTCCTACTCACTATAGGATCTCTGCTGGCCCACTACCCTACTCACTGAACTAATTGACTGAGAACTCTGAATGAATCCAGCCAGGTTAGGATACAGTAAGTGATTGTTAGTTATAGGAGAAGATAAAGCGCAGTTCCAACATGCCAGCCAGAGAGGTAGACATGGGGTAGAGTGGCTGTTAAAAGGATATTTCGGTATTTTGGCAATGAGGCACTTTATCAACTTCCCCAGAGTCAGATAAACTCATGGATACCATGTTTATGTCTCAGCGTGTGGTTTGAAGGAAGTTGTTAACTAGCGCTAGACTTCCAGTCATTGCACTAATGCTAGTTAGCAAAACTACCTCTAACTTCCTTCATACTGAACACAGAGACATTAACATGGTATCCACACGTTCATCTGACTTTGGGGAAGTAGGTAAAAGGCCTCATTGCCAAAATCCCAAAGTATCCCTTTAAGAGTTTGGAGAAGGAGGCAGGGGCAGGAGGAGGGTAGGATGCAGGGGTAGGAGGCAGAGGGAGGGGCAGGAGGGAGGGGCAGGAGGCAGAGGGAGGGGCAGGAGGCAGAGGGAGGGGCAGGGGCAGGAGGGTGGGGCAGGAGGCAGAGGGAGGGGCAGGAGGCAGAGGGAGGGGCAGGGGTAGGAGGGTGGGGCAGGAGGCAGAGGGAGGGGCAGGGGTAGGAGGGTGGGGCAGGAGGCAGAGGGAGGGGCAGGAGGCAGAGGGAGGGGCAGGAGTCAGAGGGAGGGGCAGGAGTCAGAGGGAGGGGCAGGAGTCAGAGGGAGGGGCAGGGGTAGGAGGGTGGGGCAGGAGTCAGAGGGAGGGGCAGGATGCAGAGGGAGGGGCAGGAGTCAGAGGGAGGGGCAAGAGTCAGAGGGAGGGGCAGGAGGCAGAGGGAGGGGCAGGGGCAGGAGGGTGGGGCAGGAGGCAGAGGGAGGGGCAGGAGGCAGAGGGAGGGGCAGGGGCAGGAGGGTGGGGCAGGAGGCAGAGGGAGGGGCAGGAGGCAGAGGGAGGGGCAGGGGTAGGAGGGTGGGGCAGGAGGCAGAGGGAGGGGCAGGAGGCAGAGGGAGGGGCAGGGGTAGGAGGGTGGGGCAGGAGTCAGAGGGAGGGGCAGGAGTCAGAGGGAGGGGCAAGAGTCAGAGGGAGGGGCAGGAGTCAGAGGGAGGGGCAGGAGTCAGAGGGAGGGGCAGGAGTCAGAGGGAGGGGCAGGGGCAGGAGGGTGGGGCAGGAGTCAGAGGGAGGGGCAAGAGTCAGAGGGAGGGGCAGGAGTCAGAGGGAGGGGCAGGAGTCAGAGGGAGGGGCAGGGGGCAGGAGGGTGGGGCAGGAGGCAGAGGGAGGGGCAAGAGTCAGAGGGAGGGGCAGGAGTCAGAGGGAGGGGCAGGGGCAGGAGGGTGGGGCAGGAGTCAGAGGGAGGGGCAGGAGTCAGAGGGAGGGGCAGGAGTCAGAGGGAGGGGCAGGAGTCAGAGGGTGGGGCAGCTTTGTTGTGTCCACTCAGTGTTTGCTGCTCCCAACAGGGATCAAATCAAATCAAATGTATTTATATAGCCCTTCGTACATCAGCTGATATCTCAAAGTGCTGTACAGAAACCCAGCCTAAAACCCCAAACAGCAAGCAATGCAGGTGTAGAAGCACGGTGGCTAGGAAAAACTCCCTAGAAAGGCCAAAACCTAGGAAGAAACCTAGAGAGGAACCAGGCTATGTGGGGTGGCCAGATCTCTTAGAAAGTTTTCAGTGATACATAAAAAACAACATAACTATGCATGTATGTATGTGCTGTATGTACTGTATGTGCTGCCTGTACTGTATGCATGTATGTACTGTATGCATGCATGTACCTTATGTATGTACCTTATGTATGTACTGTATGTATGTACTGTATGTGCTGCCTGTACTGTATGCATGCATGTACTGTATGTATGTACTGTATGTATGTACTGTATGTGCTGCCTGTACTGTATGCATGCATGTACTGTATGTATGTACTGTATGTATGTACTGTATGTGCTGCCTGTACTGTATGCATGTATGTACTGTATGCATGCATGTACCTTATGTATGTACTGTATGCATGCATGTACTGTATGTATGTACTGTATGCATGCATGTACTGTATGTATGTACTGTATGCATGCATGTACTGTATGTATGTACTGTATGCATGCATGTACTGTATGTATGTACTGTATGCATGTACTGTATGTATGTACTGTATGCATGCATGTACTGTATGTATGTACTGTATGCATGTATGTATGCATGTATGTACTGTATGTATGTACTGTATGCATGTATGTACTGTATGTATGTACTGTATGCATGTATGTACTGTATGTATGTACTGTATGCATGTATGTACTGTATGCATGTACTGTATGCATGTATGTACTGTATGTATGTACTGTATGCATGTATGTATGCATGTATGTACTGTATGTATGTACTGTATGCATGTATGTACTGTATGTATGTACTGTATGCATGTATGTACTGTATGTATGTACTGTATGCATGTATGTACTGTATGTATGTACTGTATGCATGTATGTACTGTATGTATGTACTGTATGCATGCATGTACTGTATGTATGTACTGTATGCATGTAACTTATGTATGTACTGTATGCATGCATGTACTGTATGCATGCATGTACTGTATGCATGTACTGTATGCATGCATGTACCTTATGTATGTACTGTATGCATTAGAGGTCGACCGATTATGATTTTTCAATACCGATATCGATTATTGGAGGACCAAAAAAAGACTATGCCGATTAATCGGCCGATAAAAAAATAAAATAAAAAAAAAATAAAAACATGTATTGGTAATAATGACAATTAGAACAATACTGAATGAACACTTATTTTAACTTAATATAATACATCAATAAAATCAATGTAGCCTCAAATAAATAATGAAACATGTTCAATTTGGTTTAAATAATTTCACCTGGTTAATATTGCCTGCTAACCTGGATTTCTTTTAGCTAAATATGCAGGTTTAAAAATATATACTTCTGTGAATTGATTTTAAGAAGGGCATTGATGTTGATGGTGAGGTACTCATTGGAGCAAGGACAGTCCTTTTTCGCGAATACGCACCGCATCGATTATATGCAATGCAGGACACGCTAGATAAACTAGTAATATCATCAACCATGTGTAGTTAACTAGTGATTATGATTGGTTGATTGATTGATTTTTTTTATAAGATAAGGTTAATGCTAGCTAGCAACTTACCTTGGCTTACTGCATTTGCGTAACAGGCAGTCTCCTCGTGGAGTGCAATGATAGGCAGCTGGTTAGAGCGTTCGACTAGTTAACTGTAAGGTTGCAAGATTGAATCCCCCGAGCTGACAAGGTGAAAATCTGTCGTTCTGCCCCTGAACAAGGCAGTTAACCCACCGTTCCTAGGCTGTCATTGAAAATAAGAATGTGTTCTTAACTGACTTGCCTAGTTAAATAAAGATTAAATAAAGGTGCGTTAAAAAAAAATATATATATAATCCAAATTGGTGTTCAAAAATACAGATTTCCAATTATGAAAACTTGAAATCGGCCCTAATTTTTTGGCCATTCCGATAAATCGGTCGACCTCTAGTATGCATGCAGGTACTGTATGCATGTATGTATGTACTGTATATACTATATGCATGTATGTACTGTATGTATGTACTGTATGCATATATCTATGTGTATAGGCTATGAGTCCTTTACTGTAAGGCCATTCATGCTTTGCATTGAAAAAACACATAATGTGCCGTGATCAAAATCTAAATTATTGTGTGTGTGTGTGTTATTTCCCAGAGATAAGGAAAACATACTCAAATGAAGCGCGATGGCATCGTAAATTACATTTGCTTCTCATCCATGAGTGGTTTAATTAAATAATGAGTTGGAAGATATGAACAGGCCACATGCCGAGCCATTCATTAGGCCTCCGAGAGAGGATGCTAACTTTGTTCTCTCGCTGCGCACAAAGGAGGCTGGGAAAAGTTATTTGTAGTTGTTTAATTTATAAAACTGTTGGAGTGTTGAATGTGTGCAGACATTTCTCTTATGTTAATAAAGACAGATATAATAGCTGTGTCTCTGTGCTACTAGTCTAGAGAATGTTTATTCATGCTCTCTGATATTGCCTCCCCCGCAGTCACAGACCTAGATGAATGTGGTAATGAACTTTTTAGAATCATTAGGCTCCAGACTGCCTCATCTCCATGGACTGTGTTCTCTGCATGCGTGTGCGTGCGTGTGTGCTGCTTGTCTTTCATATACACAGGGCTGCAGCAGGGTTTTGAGTTGGGTGGAATCATGAAGCTGCGGGGGGTGTGCTGGGGCTAGACGAGTCTCATGTCAACAACAGTTGCCACGCTTGCACTCACTCACACCCGGTGCACATTTTGTCATGTCCCTACAGTCTGGGAGGCCCCGGTGCACATTTTGTCATGTCCCTACAGTCTGGTAGGCCCCGGTGCACATTTTGTCGTGTCCCTACAGTCTGGTAGGCCCCGGTGCACATTTTGTCGTGTCCCTACAGTCTGGGAGGCCCCGGTGCACATTTTGTCATGTCCCTACAGTCTGGGAGGCCCCGGTGCACATTTTGTCATGTCCCTACAGTCTGGTAGGCCCCAGTGCACATTTTGTCATGTCCCTACAGTCTGGGAGGCCCCGGTGCACATTTTGTCATGTCCCTACAGTCTGGGAGGCCCCGGTGCACATTTTGTCATGTCCCTACAGTCTGGGAGGCCCCGGTGCACATTTTGTCGTGTCCCTACAGTCTGGGAGGCCCCGGTGCACATTTTGTCATGTCCCTACTGTCTGTTCACTCAAACTCTCTTAATCTTTTATTCTCTCACTCTCAATTCAATTTAAAGGGCTTTATTGGCATGTGAAGCATACAGTATGTTTACATCTACAAGTCCATGCTAGGTAAAGCTCCGCCTTATCTCAGTTCACTGGTCATGATGGCAACACCCACCCGTAGCACGCGCTCCAGCAGGTGTATCTCACTGATCATCCCTAAAGCCAACACCTCATTTGGCCGCCTTTCGTTCCAGTTCTCTGCTGCCTGTGACTGGAACGAATTGCAAAAATCGCTGAAGTTGGAGACTTTTATCTCCCTCACCAACTTCAAACATCTGCTATCTGAGCAGCTAACCGATCGCTGCAGCTGTACATAGTCTATCGGTAAATAGCCCACCCATTTTTACCTCCCTCATCCCCATACTGTTTTTATTTATTTACTTTTCTGCTCTTTTGCACACCAATATCTCTACCTGTACATGACCATCTGATCATTTATCACTCCAGTGTTAATCTGCAAAATTGTAATTATTCGCCTACCTCCTCATGCCTTTTGCACACAATGTATATAGACTCTCTTTTTTTTCTACTGTGTTATTGACTTGTTAATTGTTTACTCCATGTGTAACTCTGTGTTGTCTGTTCACACTGCTATGCTTTATCTTGGCCAGGTCGCAGTTGCAAATGAGAACTTGTTCTCAACTAGCCTACCTGGTTAAATAAAGGTGAAAGTTGGCACTGTGATAAACTGCATCCAGTTTGCTGAGTAGAGTGTTGGAAGCAATTTTGTAGATGACATCGCCGAAGTCGAGGATCGGTAGGACGGTCAGTTTTACTAGAGTAAGTTTGGCGGCGTAAGTGAAGGAGGCTTCGTTGCGGAATAGAAAGCCGACTAGATTTGATTTTCGATTGGAGATGTTTGATATGAGTCTGGAAGGAGAGTTTACAGTCTAGCCAGACACCTAGGTACTTATAGATGTCCACATATTCAAGGTCGGAACCATCCAGGGTGGTGATGCTGGTCAGGCGTGCGGGTGCAGGCAGCGGACGGTTGAAAAGCATGCATTTAGTTTTACTAGCGTTTCAGAGCAGTTGGAGGCCACGGAAGGAGCGTTGTATGGCATTGAAGCTCGTTTGGAGGTTAGATAGCACATTGTCCAAGGACGGGCCGGATGTATATAGAATGGTGTCGTCTTGGTTGGTGAGCGGACCACCAGACCTCACAATTATATAGGGCAATGGGTTCTATAACTGATTGAAGTATTTTTTGCCAGATCCTAATTGGCATGTCAAATTTTATGTTCCTTTTGATGGCATTGAATGCCCTTCTTGCATGGTCTCTCAGCACCTGTGGTGCTGATGTTTAGGCCGAGGTATGTATAGCTTTTGTGTGCTCTAGGGCAACGGTGTCTAGATAGAATTTGTATTTGTGGTCCTGACAACTGGACCTTTTTTGGAACACAATTACACTGCTCAAAAAAATAAAGGGAACACTAAAATAACACATCCTAGATCTGAATGAATGAAATATTCTTATTAAATACTTTTTTCTTTACATAGTTGAATGTGCTGACAACAAAATCACACAAAAATGATCAATGGAAATCAAATTGATCAACCCATGGAGGTCTGGATTTGGAGTCACACTCAAAATTAAAGTGGAAAACCACACTACAGGCTGATCCAACTTCGATGTAATGTCCTTAAAACAAGTCAAAATGAGGCTCAGTAGTGTGTGTGGCCTCCACGTGCCTGTATGACCTCCCTACAACGCCTGGGCATGCTCCTGATGAGGTGGCGGATGGTCTCCTGAGGGATCTCCTCCCAGACCTGGACTAAAGCATCCGCCAACTCCTGGACAGTCTGTGGTGCAACGTGGCGTTGGTGGATGGAGCGAGACATGATGTCCCAGATGTGCTCAATTGGATTCAGGATTCAGGTCTGGGGAACGGGTGGGCCAGTCCATAGTATCAATGCCTTCCTCTTGCAGGAACTGCTGACATACTCCAGCCACATGAGGTCTAGCATTGTCTTGCATTAGGAGGAACCCAGGGCCAACCGCACCAGCATATGGTCTCACAAGGGGTCTGAGGATCTAATGGCAGTCAGGCTACCTCTGGCGAGCACATGGAGGCCTGTACGGCCCCCCAAAGAAATGCCACACCACACCATGACTGACCCACCGCCAAACCGGTCATGCTGGAGGATGTTGCAGACAGCAGAACGTTCTCCACGGCGTCTCCAGACTCTGTCACGTCTGTCACATGTGCTCATTGTGAACCTGCTTTTATCTGTGAAGAGCACTGGGCGCCAGTGGCGAATTTGCCAATCTTGGTGTTCTCTGGCAAATGCCAAACGTCCTGCACGGTGTTGGGCTGTAAGCACAACCCCCACCTGTGGACTTCGGGCCCTCATACCACCCTCATGGAGTCTGTTTCTGACCGTTTGAGCAGACACATGCACATTTGTGGCCTGCTGGAGGTCATTTTGCAGGGCTCTGGCAGTGCTCCTCCTTGCACAAAGGCGGAGGTAGCGGTCCTGCTGCTGGGTTGTTGCCCTCCTACGGCCTCCTCCACGTCTCCTGATGTACTGGCCTGTCTCCTGGTAGCGCCTCCATGCTCTGGACACTACGCTGACAGACACAGCAAACCTTCTTGCCACAGCTCGCATTGATGTCCCATCCTGGATGAGCTGCACTACCTGAGCCACTTGTGTAGGTTGTAAACTCGGTCTCATGCTACCACTAGAGTGAAAGCACCGCCAGCATTCAAAAGTGACCAAAACATCAGCCAGGAAGCATAGGAACTGAGAAGTGGTCTGTGGTTATCACCTGCAGAACCACTCCCTTATTGGGGGTGTCTTGCTAATTGCCTATAATTTCCACCTGTTGCCTATTCCATTTGCACAACAGCATGTGAAATGTATTGTCAATCAGTGTTGCTTCCTAAGTGGACAGTTTGATTTCACAGAAGTGTGATTGACTTGGAGTTACATTGTTTTATTTAAGTGTTCCCTTTATTTTTTTGAGCAGTGTATTTTTTGTCTTACTGAGATTTACTGTCAGGGCCCAGGTCTGACAGAATCTGTGCAGAAGATCTAGGTGCTGCTGTAGGCCCTCCTTGGTTGGTGACAGAAGCACCAGATCATCAGCAAACAGTAGACGTCACCACTCCCCTACTACTGCTAATACTGCTCCTACTAGTACTATGCTACTACTAATAATACTACTACTTCTATGTTACTAATGTTACTGCTACTACTACGTTACTACTACTACTACTAGGTTAATGCTGCTACTACTACTATTACTGCAACTACTACTGCTATGTTAATGCTACTACTAGAACTAGTTGTACTACTACGTTACTACTACAAGTACTACAACTACTACTACTACTACTACTACTGTTACTACTACTACTACTGTTACTACTACTACTACTGTTACTACCACTACTACTACTACTACTACTGTTACGACTACTACTACTACTACTGCTATGTTAATGCTACTACTAGAACTAGTAGTACTACTACGTTACTGCTACAACTACTACTACTACTACTACTGCTGCTACTACTACTACTACTACTGCTGCTTTACTACTACAACTACTTCTACTGTTACTACTACTACTACTACAACCACTACTACTGTTACTACTGCTACTACTACAACTACTACTACTGTTACTACTACTACTATTACAACTACTACTACTGTTACTACTACTACTACTACTACTGCTACTACTACTTGCTCTCATCAGCTGATTGGTTCCACAGCAGGGGTTGTTCCTACCAGCAGAGGGCAGTGTGTACATGCTTCTCTCCATGGCATGATGTTGTTGTATGATCAACGCTGTGGGAACTAAAGGATTAGCCTCCACCCATCTATTTGACACTTCACTTCATGCTATAATGCCCTCTTTTCCATACCTGATAAAAGGGGAAGGGTTTGAAAGAAACGTTTCTCTCTACCGAGGTGATTTTAACCATCCTCCCTGTGTTCCTTGGTCCCTTAGCACAATTGGCTCTTGACCACAGGGGCCAACGCCAGTGTATTTTGGACTGCAGGATTGTGTTCCAACACCTGAGAAAACTAGTCACGGTCTAATTTGAAGGTCATGATTAGTAGATGTATGTGTGTTAGACCTGGGTTTTAACAAACTGCAGCTCTCCAGGACCAGAGCAGGTATCTCCTCCTCTAAGCATGCCCATGGTATCTTCACTCACACGGTTCTCCTGCCTGCACCTCAGAGCATGGTTGGTGTTAGTTCTATAATATGCACTTAGTGTACAAATCATTAAGGACACCTTCCTAATATTGAGTTGCACCCTCCCCTTTTGCCCTTAGAACAGCCTCAATTCGTTCGGGCATGGTCTCCACAAGGTGCCCTTTGGGTGATAGACCATTCTTGATACACATGGGAAACTGTTGAGTGTGAAAAACCCAGCAGCGTTGCAGTTCTTGACACAAACCAGTGTGCCTGGCACCTACTACCAAACCTCGTTCAAAGGCACTTAAAACTTGTTAGGGCCGTGGTCCCGTGGTGGGAACATCAATCAGCGGAAATGTTCAAGAGCGCCACCTATAGAGGTTGATAAACCTCAAACTTTCATTAAAATTGACATACAATGTATTGAATTAAAGCTACACTCGTTGTGAATCGATCCACCAAGTCAGCTTTCGCTTTTCGGCGAAAGCATGAGAAGCTATTATCTGATAGCATGCACCCTCAAAATACTGCAACGTCACCTAACACGACAGATTTTGCGTTAGCCGGTGCAAACCAAAACGCTGAAATAAAATATAAAACATTCATTACCTTTGACGAGCTTCTTTCTTGGCACTCCTAGATGTCCCATAAACATCATTTAGGGTCTTTTTTCGATTAAATATGTCCATATATAGCCTAGATATCGATCTAAAAATACTGTGTGAACAACGGAAAAAAATAGCTTTTTCTAACGTAACGTCATTTTTTAAAATTAAAAAAGTTGACGATAAACTTTCACAAAACACTTCGAAATACTTTTGTAATGCAACTTTAGGTATTAGTACACGTTAATAAGCGATAAAAATCATCAGGAGGCGATGTAAATTCTATAGATGTCTGTCTCGAAAAAATGTCTTGGAGAGAGCTCGTCCAAAACATCCGGTCGGAGACCGGAGGGAATCGGTTCCCTTGTGTTGGTTTGACCAAGAATCAAAGCCGAATCAAATGACAAGACTCTAGACATCGTGTGGAAGCTGTAGGCACTTCAACCTCGGCCTCATTTAATTCGGTTCACTTTGAACAAATCCTTGAAGTCGCGCATGGATATTTATTTCCATTATCAGTGATCAGGTTTTCCTGCGCTTTTCGATGAAACGCACGTTCTGTTATAGTCACAGCCGTGATTTAACCAGTTTTAGAAACGTCGAGTGTTTTCTATCCACACATACTAATCATATGCATATACTATATTCCTGGCATGAATAGCAGGGCGCTGAAATGTTGCGCGATTTTTAACAAAAAGCTGCGAAAAGCTGCTTGAATTCTCAACTTCCCTAAGAGGTTATTAATATTTCCCATTCACCCTCTGAATGGGACACATACACAATCCATGTCTCAATTGTCTCAAGGCTTAAAAATCCTTCTTTTACCTGTCTCCTCCCCATCTACACTGATTGAAGTGGATTTCACAAGTGACATCAATAAGGGATCATAGCTTTCACCTGGTCAGTCTATTTCATAGAAAGAGCAGCTGTCCTTAATGTTTTGTAGCTCAGTGTATGATAACATGTCTGTTCTCCAGGGATAAATGTAAATTGTTAATACATGAACTGTTTCTAACCCCTCTCTCTACTTGCATGCTGCGCCCTTTACATGTAGAGGCTGACGAAGGTAATGGAACAAACAACATTAACACCAATCTCTTCTTTCATATGAACTTAGTCTTGTTGATATGTCGTCTTTCTTAATGTCTTTATCATTCTACCCAGACGTTCTGTCGAGCATTTTTATCGTTTTCTTTCTTTCTCACTCTCTCGCTCTCCCTCACTCGCTCACTCTCGCTCTCCCTCGCTCGCTCGCTCTCCCTCGCTCGCTCGCTCTCCCTCCCTTGCTCGCTCGCTCGCTCGCTCTCCCTCGCTCGCTCTCCCTTGCTCGCTCTCCCTTGCTCGCTCTCCCTTGCTCGCTCTCCCTTGCTCGCTCTCCCTTGCTCGCTCTCCCTCACTCTCCCTCGCTCGCTCTCCCTCACTCTCTGTCTCTCTCTCGCTCTCTCTCTTTCGCTCTCTCTCGCTCGCTCTCCCTCACTCTCTCGCTCTCCCTCACTCTCGCTCTCCCTCGCTCGCTCTCCCTCACTCTCTGTCTCTCTCTCTCTTTCGCTCTCTCTCGCTCGCCCTCACTCTCGCTCGCTCTCGCTCTCTCGCTCTCTCTTCCTTTGCCTCATGAATCAGAACTTTGTTGTCCCTTAAAGCTCTCTGTCTGATGTCTCTCCATGTCGCCTACTTCCAATTCCACAGCACTGTTATTATTATTCAGACCCGAACCAAAAGCAAAGCTTGTTCATTTGAACCTGTTGTATCCCCCCCAACCCACAGGGGAACTTACTTTCTGGTTGTTTGTGTCAGAACATTGTTTTGATTCTCTATGTTCTAACTGTCTCTGGTCTAGAATGTTTTTCTTGGACTCTGTGGCAGAGTGTTGTTTGATGAGAGGTTAGAGGCGACCATATTGCCTGAGTCGCTGTGTCTCTGTAGCTTTGAAAGCTCTCCAGAAAACAGTGGGGGTGATCAGCCACACTGAGCCAGTAACATGGGATGACGGAGAGTTGTTGTAAAACCAGCTAACAGTGCTTAGCAGTCTAGTCTCGGATTGTTCAGTTCAATCCTGCTCTTTGAGCCAAGGTGGTTATTCCAGTCTAGGTAGAGGAGGCCTCAAAGCTCAAAAGATGGAGTTGTTTGTTAGCGTTTATTAATATAGCTTTATTGGGATAGAAAAACACTATGCTCCAACCAACTTAGCCACAAAGCAATGTGTTTAGCATTGAGCTACAGTATGGAAGAGATCATTGAGTTAATTCTAATAGCCAGTGATTAGGGGTTCTGACTTGTGTATGCTGTCCCTGGTCCCCAGCTGGCCGTAAGCAGTTTGCCCGTCATGAGTGGGCCCAGAAGGCTGCCTACCTGCTGGGCTGCACCCTGGAGGAGCTCTCCTCGTCCATCTTCAAGCACCAGGTCAAGGGTGCCCTGCAGAGGTCCACCTCCTTCCGCGGGGGGCCCGACGAGGCCGGCGCAGGAGACAGCTCAGGTAAGGGACCTTCAGAGACCACCAGTTTACAATATGAAGTTGAATTAAATAAATAGAATAGAATAACATACTAAAGGCTATGTGTGTGCTTTTTAACTCACAACTCCTTTTCTCCCCGGTCTCTCTCTCAATTCAATTCAAGGGGCTTTATTGGCATGGGGGAAAAAATAAAATAATGAACAGTAAACATTACACTCACAAAAGTTCCAAAGGAATAGAGACATTTCAAATGTCATATTATGGCTATATACAGTGTAGTAACAATGTGTAAATAATTAAAGTACAAAAGGGAAAATAAATAAACACATATTTGTCTCTCTCTCTCTCCCTCGCTCTCGCTCTCTCTCTCTCTCTCTCTCTCTCTCTCTCTCTCTCTCTCTCTCTCTCTCTCTCTTTCTCTCTTTCTCTATACCTCCCTCTCTGTCAGTCTCTAAGATCACAGCCCTGGAATGTCTGGAGGCCATGGCTTCAGGCCTGTACTCAGAGCTCTTCACCCTCGTTATCTCCCTCGTTAACAGGTCTGTCAGCTCATCTCTCTTTTGTCCTCTAACTTATATTTCTTACTTTACCATCATTTATTTACAGTATTGCTCTCTTTGAATGGCTCTGATTCCCATCCTTTTTCTTCATCTTTCTTTCCCTTTTCCTCTCTCTCTCTCTTTCTCTCTCTGTCTCTCTCTCTTTCTCTCTCTCTCTGTCTCTCTTTCTCTCTCTCTCTGTGTCTCTCTTTCTCTCTTCTGTCTCTCTCTCTCTCTCCCTGTCTTTCTTTCTCTCTCTTTCTGTCTCGTTCTCTCTTTCCCCCTCCCCCCTCTCTCTCTCTCTCTCTCCCTCCCTCTCTGTGTTCTGACCCTTTGTATCATGTGTCAGAGCTCTGAAGTCCAGTCAGCACTCTCTGTGCTCTCTGCTCATCGTGGACACACCGGGTTTCCAGAACCCTCGCATGGCCAAGCGCCAGCGCGGTGCCACCTTCGAGGAGCTGTGCCACAACTACGCCCAGGAGCGCCTGCAGACCCTGTTCCATGAACGCACCTTTGTACAGGAGCTGGAAAGATATAAGGAGGTGCAGAGATATACAGAGATATACAACACTGACAAATACCTTCACCATTACATAGTAGAAGTATTCTTACTAACAGGATACCAATGATTTGGTATTTTTAAACTTCCCTGAAGAATAAAATCATAATCGTCATTAACATACCTGTATTGTTTTAGTATGAAAATAACATAGAACGTCAGATTGAGCTTTTTTGATTGTAATGTCATTGCCTATAGACTCTTACATTAGCGGATCTCTGAAAATCACTGTCTCCAATCACACCTAACCAACCCCTCTGTTCCCATCTAGGAAAACATAGAGCTTGCATTAGATGACATAGGGTCCAGTACCTCAATGTCGGTAGCAGCTATAGACCAAGCATCAACCCAAGCGCTGGTAAGGAGAATCTCTCTGTGCCTCTTTTGCATGTGCAGTGTCAGGAGTGGACTTTAGCTTGGATTTCATCATTGTTGTGAGCGTCAAGTGGGGTTCAACACAGTCCTTCCTCACTCTTTGCCAATGATAGTGCTCCCTAATTCAAATAGAATCTTGAACTTTTAGACTCAGACAAATGACTGTGTGAACCATGCCAGGCTTATTAACTCCGTCCAATTCACTTGGCTTTTTTTTGGGGGGTGGGGGGGGATTCATCCCACATCAAAGATATTAATTGCAGTCAAGTTTGATTCCTTTCCCCCTTGATGAGTTGAGAGCCTTTTTCAGTCAGCGTTGGCTTCTCAGAGCAAAGCTATCCAATTGAGTTCATTTATGAGACGACTGCATGGCACGCGCTCTTAACAGAAATGCCAAAGTGACATTAACAAGAATTAGATCAAAAGTGAATGAGGATGGGGTCACACAGGAATTGATTGAATAGTTGAGGAGAAAGTAAATAACTTAGTTTGTTTGTGTGTGTGGATGTGCGGTTTGTGTGTGTGTGGGTTTGCATGTGTGTGTGTGGGTGTGCGGTTTGCGTGTGGGTGTGCGGTTTGTGTTTGTATGTGAAGGAGTGCACAAGGGCATGCATGACCAAACACGGCTACAAGTCAGACAAACAAACACTATTGAACCAGCGCCATACTTATTGGAAACCAGCTCACACTCCGAGAAAAATACATAATGAAAAGATCAACAGAGCTATAGACCTAGATGAGGAGAGCCTGACAAAATGCTGCATTAGAATCCAAGTAATATCCACAGGTCATCCACCTCCAGCCTACAGTGTCAAATAATGTAAGGGAATAGGATTGTTCTGAATAAGAGAGGTTCTTATTTCTCATGTCTCTCTGAAAAGGATGTGAGATTTACCTGACTTGGCAATTAATTAGTTGACTGCTACTAGAGAAACCAACTCAGTGAAACAGATCTGCACTGCTTCTAGCAGTTAAATAATTCAATTGGCAAATCATTTAAAAGGCTTTAGCTTCAGTAGGTTGTGGTGGTGAAGATACCCTGCCTGCACCTCCCTCCATCCACAGAGTCTACACTCTCACATTAATAACACCATTCATTATCAAAGTGGACTGTCAGAGAGCAAGGTTTCTAAATGCTCCACTGCCCAGGAGTGGATTTTAATAGCAGTTCTAGAATGAGGAGGAAAAGACTCATCTCTCTTATAGCTTCTTATTTACCGAAACGTTAGGATTGCCTTTACAAAATGATTTGTTTTGTTCAGAGATGTTGAATCATATCAGGTTGTTTGAACACTGTGCTGGTGCATAATGAGAAGTTTCTACAAGTGTCACAGCTAAGCAGGTGTAATGTTATGGCAACACTGGGCCAGGGATAAAGGCCGTGTTGGGACATTTAAACCATGAGTTTAAAAAGAGGAGACTATGTTGCTTTATTGGTTTTGGAGAGTGTTGCTGTGTATGGAGTATCGTGATTGGATGGATGACAGGAGCTGTGGATGACTGATGGAGTGGAGCTGGGTGAGTGTCTCTGTTGTGGCCTAATTTGTGTGTCTGAGGTGCTTGTGAAAGCTGCACCTGCGTGTTGGACTGAGCTGTGGACCTAAGCTTTTTGCACAGCTGATTCACTTGTGTTTGTGTTAGACTCAAGTGATAGATCCCCACCTCTCTAACCTGTGTGTGTTCTTGCGATGGTCCCAGGTGCGCACCCTGGCGAGGACAGATGAGGCTCGAGGTCTGCTGTGGCTGATGGAGGAGGAGGCTGTGCAGCCAGGGGGCTCTGAGGACACTCTGCTGGAGAGATTCTTCAGCTACTATGGCCCTGACCAGGGGGACAACAAGGGACACGCCCTGCTCCTGAAGAGTGACAAGCCGCATCACTTCCTGTTGGGCCACAGCCACGGGACAGACTGGGTGGAGTACGATGCTCAGGGTTGGCTGAGCCACGCCAAGCAGAACCCCGCCTCCCAGAACGCTGCCACTCTGCTGCAGGACTCACAGAAGTACACATTTAATTCACTGATTGATTGTTCTCCATAGTAGCACTTTACAAAGAAAATATACTTACCTCTTTGTCTCTCTTGCTCGCTCTCTCTCTCTCTCTTACTCACTCACTCACTCACTCACTCACTCACTCACTCACTCACTCACTCACTCACTCACTCACTCACTCACTCACTCACTCACTCACTCACTCACTCACTCACTCACTCACACACACACACACACACACACACAGGAAGAACATCAGCAGTCTGTTCTCTAGTCGTAGTGGAGGGCCCACAGTGCTGTCTGGCTCCATCGCAGGGCTGGAGGGGGGATCTCAGCTGGCCCTCCGCAGAGCCACTAGCATGAGGAAGACCTTCACCACTGGCATGGCCGCTGTCAAGAAGAAGAGCCTCTGTATCCAGATCAAACTGCAAGTGGTGAGTGGGGTGGTTTCTATCCTACCCAAGGCCTACCTCTGCTTCCTCTTTGAGAGGGTTTAGGCCCAAGTTGCTCTTAAGAACTTTGTATGACAATTGTGTTATTCAAATAAAACTATATTAACATGTATTTATACATGCAAATGTGTACAAATTTAAGTATTTGCCTTTGTGTGTGTGTGTGTGTGTGTGTGTTAATGCGTTAACTCCCTGCCCTCCGTCTCCCCAGGATGCTCTGCTGGACACGGTGCGCAGGTCCAGGGTTCACTTTGTCCACTGCCTGCTGTCCAAGGCAGACGCGGTGGGAGTTGGCATGGAGCCGCGCGTGACCCATGGAGAGAGCTGCGACTCAGGCCTCATGCAGCTGGATGTGGGCCTCCTGAGGGCTCAACTCCATGGATCTAAGCTTATCGACGCCTTGCGCATCTACAGACAAGGTAAGACACCACTCAAGTCAAGCTAAGTCATGGGAGAGGGACATTTTCCCCCTTAATTCTGAACTGTATGAGAAATAAAAATGATTTGATAAATGTTGACCTTGTTCTGCCTTTTCCATAAAGGATACCCTGATCACATGGTGTTCTCCGAGTTCAGACGGCGCTTTGACGTGCTGGTGCCCCACCTGACCAAAAAGCACGGACGCCACTACATGGTCACAGACGAGAAGAGGGTGAGTGTCGAGGCGTTCCCTCCACGAATGATAATATAAAAGCCTCCCTCTTTTCTCTCTCTCCTTCCCTTCCCCCTCCTAGATCTTCTCTTGTGTGTAATTAATTATGATTAGGTTGGCTTGCAGCATGCGGCTGGTGTGCTGATTAATTACGTGCCTCCTCTCTGTCCTCCCCTTCCATCTCTTCCTCCTCTCTCTCTGTCTTCAGTACCTACAGCTATTAGCATACCCTACCTACTCAGATGTGTGCTTAAAACTTCTGAATCCAGTAAACATATTTTCAGATGTAGAAATTTTCAGCTGGAAATGAAGAAATGGTATAGACATTCTCTTGGCTGAAATGTTATTTTTATTGTTGTGTAAGAAGGTTGTGTTTTTGAAGTAGAGCTGTTAAAGAGGTCCTCTCTGTCACAGCTAAAACATACAGTGAGCTATAGAAGAGTTAAAGAGGAAACCAGACTCCTTGGAGACATGCTTAGGAAGAATAGCCTGCTCAGAAATAATGAATGGACAGAAAGGTACTTCATTCTCTGGATATAGACAGACTGAGAGAGAGGGAGGAGAGAGAAAGAAAGCAAGAGGGAGTAAGAGGTTTCCCCCTGCGTCAGCATCTTAGGAAATGTATTTTTATTTCCCAGAGAGAACTCAAACAGAGCCCTCTCTCTCAGAGCTAGAAACCTGTCTGTCTCTTCATCTTAGCTTGGGCTGTATGGCTGGGTTGCTGTGTTGCTGTTTTGCTGTTTTGCTGTGTTGCTGTGTTGCTGTGTTGCTGTGTTGCTGTTTTGCTGTTTTGCTGTGTTGCTGTGTTGCTGGGTTGCTGTGTTGCTGTTTTGCTGTTTTGCTGTGTTGCTGTGTTGCTGTGTTGCTGTGTTGCTGTGTTGCTGTTTTGCTGTTTTGCTGTGTTGCTGTGTTGCTGGGTTGCTGTGTTGCTGTTTTGCTGTTTTGCTGTGTTGCTGTGTTGCTGTTTTGCTGTTTTGCTGTTTTGCTGTTTTGCTGTGTTGCTGTGTTGCTGTGTTGCTGTTTTGCTGTTTTGCTGTGTTGCTGGGTTGCTGTTTTGCTGTTTTGCTGTTTTGCTGTTTTGCTGTGTTGCTGTGTTGCTGTTTTGCTGTTTTGCTGTGTTGCTGTGTTGCTGTGGCTGAAGTGGCTTTATCCTCCACTGAGCCTGTTTACCTCCCAGATCCAGTAATCCTGCGGAGATCCTCTGCCAACAGTCCTTTAAGTAACTGTCCACTATCCACTTTTAAATGTTCATATTATGTTAGCTCATACTCAAATAATGTGGTTGACTCATCCTATACTTGTATTTGTGGCCAAAGCATAAATTGGAGAGAAGATACTTCAAAAAAAAAACACCTCATAGAGACTTTAAAAATATAAAGCTTTCTCTTTCCTCAGCTAGGATGATGTCATCCTCCTGAGGAGGCTGAGCTGACCAATCAGTGGGCTACTCGTGTGAATACTGTTAATGACCGACATACACCCACAACATTCTGTTTTTGGGGTACGCCGACACCATTCCAACACAGAAAAGCTGCTTTTTAACATATTTAATTGAAACATTTTGGAAGGAAAACTATTTCACTCATATTGTAATTAATCACAGGTCATATTTCATAGAAATCTGGAAACACTGGACAGTTTCTTTAAAACAGCTGATTCTGTTCAAGTTAACTCCCATCCTCCCCCTTGAGGCTTCAGCTATCTTCCAACTTCACTTTGTAGTCGAACTTTAAAGACCCTCCTCCTCCACCTCTCCTGAGACCGCTTTAGATACAGTCCATATTTAGACTGAATTGGAGGTTACAGCTTGGTGCCGTAGCTGAGTTGTTTTGGTCTGCAGTCTCCTGGTGGATAGGCTGATGTTAGGGGAGTGTGCCTGTTGCTATGGTGCTGTGTGCAGTCCTTTGGGGCGAAGACAGAGGGATGGTGACTTTACGGGAGGGAGCACTGTGTCTGTTTGTCCATTTCTGTTGATCTCTTCATTGATCTGTCTGTCCGTTTTATCGGTTTGTTTCAGGCTGTGGAGGAGCTGTTGGAGTCTCTGGACTTGGAGAACAGCAGTTACCACATGGGCCTGAGCAGGGTAAGTAACACACACACACCGACAGACAGACGGACGGACGGACGTATGTATAAGCCATTAATACATGCTTTGTAAAAGTGTTATGACTACAGGAGACACTATGACAATAGGTGTGAAGGCTTGGTACAGTCTAAATCAGGCCCTAGGTGTTCTGTCTCTGCCTGGGAGGGACAGCTGTTTACCCAGCATGCCCTTCTCTTTGGAATCATAGGTCTGTCGCTGTGGCACTGGTTCCTAGCTGCCGCTGGGTCCCTGGGCTGGCAGCCTTTGTCTTTTAGTTGGCGGTTGGCAACCCCCCCCACACACACACACACACACACACACACACACACACACACTGATCAGGCTTGACTTTCAGTTGGGCCAGGGAAGGTTGCTCCACAGTTCTTCTGCTTCTTCAGAAAAAAAGATGTCTGGCTTACTCTTTGTTGTTGTCCCTTCTGTTGCTCCCTGTAGCCATTGATTTTGGCAGGCGACTGCTCTCTTTGTTTGTGGCGCTTTGCCGTGGCGTGCCGATAACCCTCCACAAACACTAATCAGCACAGTGAGATTCAAACCTTTCAGATACAAAATAGAAAATCCAAAGGAAAGGACGGGCTGATGAATGGCTAATTAGCAGAGGAGGCTTTTTCAGAACGTCCATGGAATAGAGGACAGTCGGAAGTTTTGTTCTGAAGTAGACAGTAGGAAAAGTAGGTTTATGGAAGTTTTGTTCTGAAGTAGACAGTAGGAAAAGTAGGTTTATGGAAGTTTTGTTCTGAAACAAACAGTAGGAAAAGTATGTTTGGGAAGTGTGTGTGTGTGTGTGTGTGTGCCTTTCCATCTCTCATCATGCTAAGAAAAATACCAAGCCCCAACTGAGCCACTGGAACGGCCCACGACCTCAGTCGACCTTTAGAGTTGCATTCAGAGACCACAAGGTCCAATATGTTCCTTCGTCTACGCTGACTGTCATTGCTAGGCAGAAGCTCATCCCGCTAGGGGGGAAGGCCTGTGTGACTGGGCCTTTTACTGTTACACATCACACATCCCATTGGCGTTGCTCTGTGCATCACTAGCGGGTTGTGATGGTGGGCGAGAGCGTTACAAGCTGGAGAGTGTTCTCTCAGCTCCTCGTTGTGATGGGTCTGTGTTCTACTCAGTCTACTGCATAGGAATAGGCAAAGACAAGGGGGGATACCTAGTCAGTTGCACAACTGAATGCATTCAACTGAAATGTGTCTTCCACATTTAACCCAACCCCTCTGAATCGGGGGGGGCTGCCTTCATCAACATCCATGTCATCGGCACCCGGGAAACAGTTAGAAGTGTGCATTAATGCAAGCATACCATGCAAGCTGTTGATTTGTTAACATGTCATTTTGGATCCATTTAACAGAATGCCCATACAGTGTGTGATAAATCCTCTACTGCTGACAATAGAGGAAGCAAACTCAATCCGATGTTCTCTGGAGGTATAGACAACCTCTCCAGGCGGAGTCGTTGCACTACAGCAGAGAAGTGTGGGTGTGTTAGTGTTGTGTGGTTTCACCGCGCCCAGCCCACTCTCTGCATGTGCTATTGGCTTGACTGTACACACGGGCTCTGAACTTTGATTGTTTGTGCTGGGTAAAGTGTTTTCTCTCATCCTGTGCCTCTGATAGAGGATAATAGGTTGTTAAGGGCCCTGGAGTACTGTGTTAGATCAGTCCTGATGCATCATGATGCAGTTTCTGCATAACACCACCACAGCTCTCGTCTTGAGGAGCCGCTTGGTGAAATCTGAACAAAACACTCTGTAGACTAACCATCTCAATTGTTTTAGAGTTGAAGGAAACACAGTGCCTCTGACTAACTGAAGATGACGGCTAAATCCAAGAGAAGTTTCTCCACAACTCTACCTGTCGTTTTAGTTTCCCCAGAAACGTCCTGTCTTTGTTATTTTCCTTACTGTAGCCGTGGCAGCAGCATGTGTTGTTAACACAAGGGAGTTTTAATGAGGATTTTGTGAAGTTAAGCATAGCTCTTCCACTAACACTATTAGCATGCTAATGCAATTCAGCAACATTCAAAGAGTTTGATGAGCTCTCAGCTCTGGCCTGACAAACTGTAGAGAAGTCCATCAGCAGCTCCCCACCCAATCTCCCAGAGCAGATCAGAGAATGGAAATGACTCTAAAGCGTTTCAGGTAATCCAACTAAATTTAAAGCCCCCAAAGTAAACGCCATTGAAATGCAAAGTAAACGCAGGACTTGATGTAGTTGATATGCAATCCCTGAATCCCAGATGTATGGTTGAAGATCTTTAGGGGGATTCCAACTCCCTGAATCATGGAAAAACAAATTATTGTAATTATTTATTTGTATGCTTCAATGCCCCCAAATGAAAAAGTTGCAAATATTCAGTTTCATGTTTACATTACTTCTATTCCATAGTATTGTGCAACCTTGCACACACACATGCTCCCTGTCTGACTTCAATACAATTCACTTTCGTGTCATGATTAATCAGTATCTAACTGTCCCTGTCTCTCACCAGGTGTTCTTCAGAGCGGGTACCCTGGCCAAACTGGAGGAGCAGAGAGATGTCCAGACCAGACGCAACATCACCATGTTCCAGGCTTCTTGCAGAGGATACCTGGCCAGACAGGCTTTCAAGAAGAGGAAGGTGAGTGAGCCCTCTCAACCCAGTTCTTACCAGCCCAAAGCCCAGGTCAGATTAGATGTCGAAAGGAGCTAAACTGATCTTAGATCAGCAAAACGGACCGTTTCGTGCCCCTCGACCACGTCACACAGTGCACTGTTGGTTCCTAATGCCTACACGTTCAAAGCCGATGCCTGTCGTTGTCTTAGAAGAGCTGTGTATCCCTTGCCAGTACAGAAAGTGCTTGTGTCAGTGTTGTTTTACTGCTCTCTTTGTTCGCCGCCTCAGACAATGTCTTGGGGAAACTCTGAAAGGAACTGAAGCTTCCCATTCGATCATATGGTTATTTGTCCTACGACACGTTCTAATTTATCTTCCGTTATAGTGAAGTTAGTCAATGTGTTGCCATGAAAACCAAAGAGAAGACACGTGTGCTTCTTTCCGAGAGGAAGAGAATATTCCCATGGAAGCATTAGAATGATAGTCTCCCTCTCTCTCTCTACCCTCTCTCTACCCTCTTCTCTCGCTCTCTCTCTGCCTCGTATTAATGGCATGCTCTCGCTCCATTGCTAGCTCTGCCACCCACATCTGTGGGGCGGTTTAGCGGCTCACTAAATCAGAAGTTCATCAGAGCACAGTGTCATAAATCCATCCTGTCTCTGCTGGCCCCAGGCCCAGCAGATAGCCTTCCATCTGCTCCTCCTGCTCCTCTGGGACACACACACACACACATGTCCCCTCAATCACAGCCTTATCGATTACCGCACCAGAACACACACACCTCGCCTTATTCCCTGCCCTCTCAGCCTCTCCCTCCATTTTAGCATTCCTCTCTGTCTCTCACTCTAACCTGACCTCTGATCTATCTAGGGGTGATGAGGGTCAAAAAGAAAAGGACTGACACGCCTATAGTACAGGCTCTCTCCTTACCTATTTGAATAGTAATACCTTTATTTATACACGAGTGGTGGGGGAAACTAGAAGGCTGGTCTTTCTACAGGGTGAGATTATTATTGTAGACGCCTGTCATAATCCCTGGTCCAGTCATGAGGGATTGGAGAGAGACACGGCAGGGACAGAGCTGTATGTGTGTGTGTTAGGCGGATGACAACAGCCCACATACACCCTATATGCCCCATCACACCAGAGTGAGCATGCCGACCAGGGATATAACACCCTCCACTGAATGACTGGAACCACCGGTGGGGATCTATTCAGCTCTGTGTGTTGTCCTGTATTGTGTGTGTTTGTGTGTGGGGGTGCTTGTCTGTGTACGTGAGGGTGTGAGAGAGTGGTTAGTGTGAATTAATTGTGTAGCAGTAGCCTACATGTGAGTCTTGGTGTGTCCATGTGTGTTTGGACAGATTGGGCTTCGACCGCTGTCTTCCCAGTCCCTGCCATCCCCATCTCTGGTAGTTCTTTGGTGCTGTGAGCTGGGCTCAAGGTTGCTGTCTTTAAGTTGCTTTTCAAGGACAGTGGGCTTCTCTTTACTGCTTTGCCTGTTTCATTTGAGTGCTGCCTCTTTCTATAAGTAACACAAGTTGTTTATCCTGATTGTTTGTTTTGATTTAGGAACAGGATATTGATATTTTCCTTTGTTTTCCGAAGTGTTTAGTTGTAAACGACTCCATTAAGAGTGATTGTCATTCCTCACAGTGACTGGCTGAGGGTCAGACTGGACTGGAGAGGGTTGTGTAATGCTGGGAGGTAGTTCTTCAAGGGTTCAAGAAGTTGGACCCGTTCTGAAATGGACTTGGGGCTTTCCCACCCAGACCCGATATGCATAAATATATATATTTTAAATGTAGAGACCCGTTCCGAACAGACCCGAGCACAACTAGAACCGTTCCTTATAGACCTGGTTGGATCCAGACCCTATCCGAGTGAGGGAAGCAGTAGAAAAGCACTTTTTAAAGCTACTTGATTAACCAGAGCTGATAAAGCACGAGAGGAGGGAGAGAAAGAGGAGCCGCTCTAGCAGGCGGGGGAGGGAGGGAGGGAGGGATGAGAGACAGCAACCAACCAAGCAGACTCGCACTACAGTAGACTAATAGCTGCCATAGCTAGGTTATTTATCATCAAACATCTTCCACTGATTAGATATCTCCTAACTTTTGCCACACACGGAGGCTCTATGATTGTAGCCTATTGCCGCTTTGATGACTTATGATTGGTCAATAACAAGCTACACGCGCCACACTTCTCTCATGAAAAGCAAGAGCAGCAAATGAAAAATGTCTCTCTCTCTACTGCAGCAGTCACCTTTGGATCTGTACAGGCCGTTCCGGACAAGTTAGTTAAAATTACACATACCTGAGACCCGTGACAATCATATCAGATCCGACCCACCCGTTACGTTATTTTGAACTTTGTATCCGGACCTGCTCGGGTCCCGGATTGAGTCTCGGGTACAGGTGGATCCGTGAAGACCTCTACTGAGAGGCCCAGGGGAAGACAGGGAACAATATCACCACTACAAAGGCTTTTGTGAGCCAACGTTCTGCATTACAATGTGTTTCGGTGTACAGTACAGGACCCTACCCTCCAGCAGTTCTGAAAGGTACAGTACAGTACCCTACCCTCCAGCAGTTCTGAAAGGTACAGTACAGTACTCTACCCTCCAGCAGTTCTGAAAGGTACAGTACAGGACCCTACCCTCCAGCAGTTCTGAAAGGTACAGTACAGGACCCTACTCTCCAGCAGTTCTGAAAGGTACAGTACAGGACACTACCCTCCAGCAGTTCTGAAAGGTACAGTACAGGACACTACCCTCCAGCAGTTCTGGTAGTTACAGTAAGGTTTAGTTCAATGTGTTTTCATTTGATCTGATTAACAGGAAGTTGAGGTTGTTTTATTTAAGTTGAACTCAACGATTTAAGTATGTATTTAAACACACAATGAATACTTTGCACAATTCTAGCTAAGAAGCCAAGGCATGTTTTAGAGGAAGATGCGTGTTGAGGAGAGTGGTAGTGGTAAATATTTGTGAGGCTTGTGTCGTAGCAAGGTAAGCTGATTTGATATTTACAGGAAAATAAAATGTACAGCTAAACAAGCAGACTCACACTTCATTACAAGGCAGTGCAGGGTGTTACATTTGAACCTTTGGCCCATATTTCTCAGAGACACAAGACACGACCATGAAAGTGTTGATTTCCTCGTCTGAACACTGACGTCCCCACTGCCCAAAAATCTATTAGTTTGTTTCTCTCTGTCTATTTGATTGCTCCGGGGGGCTCCCCGCTCCTCTCAGCCTGAGCCAAACCCTCACAGGGATTTGTTTTCAAAGAGCTTTGAGGGAGAAAAGAGAGAAAGTGATAGAGTGTTCCTTCTCTGAAACGGTGCTTCACCATGGGGGAATAGACGAATAGAAGGGATGCGGCACAGCGTTTGAAGCCCACAGCCTCCTCTCTCTTTGACATTCATGTGGATAGAACGAGTGACAGCAGGGTGAAGATGGAGGAGCATGGGGGATTCCTCCTTTCAGCCAGTCGGCCCAGAGAGTGTCTAATTAAATCGTTGCTTTAAGACAAAGCTTCTTCCCGACTGGGAACAGGTGTGTGTCAGTGCATGCATGCGTTACATCTATGGCCTTGTGTGCTCAGCAAAGACCATGTAGCTTCACAGACACTCAAAGGGAACTCTGTAAAGGAGAGGCAGAAGGCAGAGTAAAAAGAAAGAGAAATGAATACATTCTGCTCCTGTGTTTCTCTAAGACCGTCAATATCTGTTTGACACAGACATATCTTCTTTCTAAAGGCTGCAAGACCTTATTCTAAATCCCTCTGGTGTTGTATATGAGCTCTCTGTATGGCTGAGGAACAGAAAGATCAACACTGACCCCCCCCCCCCTTATTGAGTCAACACATGATTTGTTAGACTTGTTTAGGTCTAAGCATGACAAACCATCTTTAGGACATAACCTGCATGCCTTCTCCATCATGGCAAACCCAGTGGATGCAGTTGCATTGTGCTGTTCTAATTGGGTTGTGAGATAATGGGTGGTTTATTGGAGATGCCCATGTAGCGGGTGCTTGTAGCTCCTTCTAATGCCTTTTTAACAAGGTGCCAAAGTGGTATCGATGTTTGATTACATTTCTCTGAAGAGCTTTGTCTCAGCTCTTAAAGCCGTGAGAAGCCAGAAGAACTTTGGATTGTCTTGATTCTAGCTCGCCCAAATCGTCACACTTGATGCAAGTCTCTGTTATTGTGCTAGTTGATAATGACACTAAGCAATGCCATTTCTTATTTTCTTTATTTATCAAAAGTTATATATTTCATACAAACAGTGCATTCGGAAAGTATTCAGACCCCTTCCCTTTGTCCACATTTTGTTATGTTACAGCCTTATTCTAAAATTGATTCAATAAAACATTTTCCTCATCGATACACAATACCCCATAAAGACAAAACAAATAAACAAGTTTGTAGACATTTTTGCAAATGTATTAAAAATAAAAAAAAACAGAAAAAAAATATTTACATAAGTATTTAGAGCCTTTTCTATGAGACTCGAAATTTAGCTCAGGTGCATCCTGTTTCCATTGATCATCCTTGAGATGTTTCTACAACTTGATTGTAGTCCACCTGTGGTAAATTCAATTGATTGGACATGATTTGGAAAGGCACTCACCTTTCTAATTAACAAAGTACAAAGAGATCCTTGATGAAAACCTGCTCCAGAGCGCTCAGGACCTCAGACTGGGATGAAGGTTCAGCTTCCAACAGGAGAAAGATCCTAAGGACACAGCCAAGACAATGCAGGAGTGGCTTCGGGACAAGTCCTTGAGTGGCCCAGCCAGAGCCCAGACTTGAACCCGACCTAACATCGCTGGAGAGACCTGAAAGTACCTGTGCAGCGAGTCTCCCCATCCAACCTGACAGAGCTTGAGAAGATTTGCATAGAAGAATGGGAGAAACTCTGAATGTTTATGTAAATGTGATATTTCCGTTTTTTATTTGTAATAAATTTGCAAAAATTTCGAAAAAAACTATTTTTGCTTTGTCATGGGGTATTGTTTATAGAATGAGGAGGGGGAAAAAACGATTTCATTAATTTTTGAATAAGGATGTAACGTAACAAAATGCAGAAAAATTCAAGGGGTCTGAATACTTTCAGAATGCACTGTGTTTGTGATATATATATATTTCCATTTTTAAAAAACTTCAAGAATCCTACATGTTGGCAGACATAACACCAGACACAAACCAGTCCCTCTGCTCATCTGCATGCGTTTCAGATCCAGGACCTGGCTATCCGCTGCATCCAGAAGAACATCAAGAAGAACAAGGGAGTGAAGGGCTGGGCCTGGTGGAAGGTGTTCACCACAGTACGCCCCCTTATAGAGGTCCAGCTCACAGAGGAGCAGATACGTGGCAAAGACGTGAGTACACAAACTATACACACCCTCCATCTACTGTTGATCAGGGGTGAAATAATTACCTCAAACAGTTTCAAAATATTCAGTTTGGCAACAAAAAGTATTTTTTCTATTGGACAGGTTCATCAAACAGGAATGGCCCTACCTGAATCTGTCCCAGAGAAATGCTTGTTTTTGTTGCATAACAGAACGTTTTTCCGACTGTTTGGTAGTAATGATTACACGCCAGCATTTGATTTCCTCCCCCTGCTTTATAGAGACTATACAGATTTAGCTCCCTCTGTAATACATTTTCTCTCTCCCCCTCCCTCTCTCGTTCTGTCTATCTGTTCCCAGGAGGAGATCCAGCAGCTGAAAGGGAGGCTGGAGAAGGTGGACAAGGAGAGGAACGAGCTGAGACTCAACAGTGACCGCCTGGAGAGCAGGGTACACACACACACACACACACAAACTGTGTTGCAGACTAATATAAGATAACACATTGCACCAGCGGATCTGTCTGTATAAATAAAGGATGAACAGATGGATGTTTTATGTCATGAAGTTGTAACTGTATTGCACTGTATGCATTAGACAGGGTGCATGTATAGTAGTAATAAACACATTATTTTCACCTTCTTGCTTATTGCAATTGTGTGTATATGCCAGATCACAGAGCTGTCGTCGGAGCTGGCAGACGAGAGGAACACAGGAGAGTCGGCCTCTCAGCTGCTGGAGTCTGAGACCTCAGAGAGACTGAGACTGGAGAAAGACATGAAGGACCTGCAGGTTAACAATGTTAACACTGGACAAATGAGACATCCTTAACTGTTGTTGGATGTACACAATTATTTCATTCATTATTTGAACCAGACCGGTAAATGGAAAACCGATTCTGATTTGCAATGACGACCTTGCCAGTTCTTTAGGCTGCAACGTAATGGTGTGACCAGATTGTTGACCCTGCCTTCCCCAGCCTTTTAGTTTTCTATTTGGCATTTGACATGATTGTTTTTTTCAGGGTATTCCAACTAGATGGGATAGATTTTTCTACTGACTGCTCAGACAGCACATGCTGATGGGCTGGGCTGGGTACAAATTACCTCGCTTCTCGAAATGAGCGATTGTGTCGTTTAGAGGAAGTGTGTGTGTGTGTGTGAGCAATGAGCGTGTTTGTTTGTGTGTGTGCGTGCAAGTGCAATGTGAGGCCTATCTGTCAGTATTTCTAACTTGGTATATAATGTATTTGTGTATTAATGCATGGCCTGTGATTCTCTCCCCAGACTAAGTTTGACTCGATGAAGAAGTCTATGGACTCTATGGAGATGGAGGTGATGGAGACCAGACTCCTCAGAGCCTCTGAGCTCAATGGAGAGATGGACGATGACGACACAGGTCAGCGCCACACACACACGTTTGTTTTACTATCCTTGTGGGGACCAAAACATTTACTCCCATTCAAAACCTGACTTTCTATAACCCTAAACATAACCCTTAACCTAATCCTAACCTTAATTCTAACCCTAAGCCTGAAATGTCCCCACTTGTCTTGAGTTTTCCTTGTTGTACTATCCATGTGAGGACTTCTGGGTCCCCACAAGGATAGTAAAACCAAACCACACACACACTCTGTTGCTATGGTGACAATTTAGCACCATGAAAACCAGCACACAAAGGTACACCCCAAGACCAGGATCAAAGTAGGGTGTTTCTGGTTGAGTCCTTTCAGTTGCCCAGTTATTTGGTTGTATCAAGCTGACCACCCCCGTAGACTGCAGCGGCTGCCTGAAATCAATGAGGATACAAAAGGTTTTGCAAGACATGGTGTAGAAATTGATTATAAAAGACTGCAGGCGTCCTCAAATTATATTTGGACGCATGCCGAACAGACTTCCGGCTGGACTGCAAATGCAGGCTTTTTTTGGCCATTCTGACTGTAGAATAGATTTTTGTCTCCGTGTTTTGTTTGAACGTTTAAACACCCCACATTTGATGTGGAATAGACAACCCTGTGTAAGAGATAAATGTGCAGGCCATAACAGTAGTGTGCAGACTTTAATATGGCTTCAAAACAGCTTGATACATTTCCTCCTGACTAATGCAAACCCCTTCCATGGTCAAACAGACTCTCTTTCAAACTGGCTAATCAATTTCATCTTAGTTCTATTTGAAGGCATATTGAATGCAATGGAGGCTGCTGAGGGGAGGACAACTCATAATAAAGGCTGGAACAGAGTGAATGGAAACCATGGTTTTGATACCATTCCACTAATTCCGCTCCAGCCATTACCAGAAACCTGTCCTCCCCAATTAAGGTGACACCAACCTCCTGTGATTGAATGTTGAATGTCCATGCTGTCCATGCATGACCTGTCTGCTAACTGTGCTGTATCATGTTGTGTCTGTTAGGGGGAGAGTGGAGACTGAAGTATGACAGGGCCATCAGAGAGATAGAGTTCACCAAGAAGAGGTTACAGCAGGAGTTTAATGACAAGCTGGAGGTGGAGCAGCAGAACAAGCGGCAGCTGGAGAGGAGGGTAAGGCAGTGTCGGACACACACACACACACTTCTAACTCAACCTCGCATTGCTTACACACACTTGCATGTTGGGATTTACACCTACCTCATCTAGCTACACACACACACACACACACACACATGCTCACATTTTTTAAAACTAGCTATTTTCCTTCCTTCTGTCCAGAAGCAGTTTACTAGTGTTTTCGGTGGGTCTCTCCCTCTCCTTTTCTCTCTCCTTCCCTCATTGCTGGGCAAGTGTCTGTCTGTCACTGTCTTTGTCTATCTCTGTCTGCCGTTTATTTTTCTCTCTGTCTTTTTCTCAGCCCCTTGCTCTGTTTTTGACACCTCCTCTGAGCTTTCTCATAAAACATCAAATAAAGCTTTACACTCCCCGAGCGCTCACTCAGTGAGACATAAAAGGAGCAGTGAAGCAATAACTAGTCTTTTCTTTCTCTCTCTGTGCGTCTCACCTGGTCGGCCACTCAGACAGACAGCTTGACAGAAGCTAACGGAACCTTTGACCTCTTTCATGCCTCTGCTTATTTTGAAAAAATTATTTTAAATGTTACACATCTCTCTCTTTATCTCCCTCCCTCTCTCCTCCTCCAGCTAAGTGACCTCCAGGCAGACAGTGAGGAGGTGCAGCGTACGGCCCAGCAGCTGAAGAAGAAGTGTCAGAGATTGACGGCTGAGCTACAGGACACCAAGCTACACCTGGAAGGCCAGCAGAGCCGCAACCATGACCTGGAGAAGAAACAGAGGAAGTGAGTTCAGTTCATACCGCACACACTCTGTAGGCCGACAAAGACGTTTATCCCATGTGTAACTCTGTGTTGCTTGTGTCACACTGCTTTGGCCAGGTCGCAGTTGTAAATGTGAACTTGTTCTCAAGTGGCCTACCTTGTTAAATTAAGGTGAAATAAAAATAATAAAACAATACCGACCTTAGAGATAGAGGACTCTCGTACTCAAAAGCCCATTTTACCATGGGCAGCGCCATTGAGGACTTTCACCATTTTGAAGTAGTCAACTAGGTGGGACTTCCTATGGGTTAAGAAATTATCACTTAATTCCTTTCGGGTCACCAGGAGGGATCAGGCAATGAATTATACTCATGAGGAAACATTCCATAACTGCAGGAGGCAGTAAATTGCCAAGCTTGGCTTTATACCTGTTCCAACAACATGCCAGGTGGCAGTATGGACCCTTTTAGTTTGTTTACCAACTCATAGAAGTAGTAGAAGAAGAAAATGGAGTACTTCAAAATGGAGAGGGCCTCAATGGCTTTGCCTGTGCTCTCCTAGATGCCATAATGGGACAGATACATTTATGCGATGTCTAAGTCTTTGATACAGACACAGAGAGGTGTGCGCCACACACACACGTACACACTCATACAGTATGTTCAGATCTGCAACTACAACCTGATACTACTCATACTGACGCCCCTCACTGTGACCTGAAGAAGAAACAGAGCTCACTACCTTAGAGCTTTACAGTAACTTCAAATATTTTAAATCCTGGGTAAAACACCACCGTACTCTCTCTCTCTCTCTCTCTATGTCTCTCTCTCTCTCTATGTCTCTCTCTCTCTCTATGTCTCTCTCTCTCTCTCTCTCTCTCTCTATGTCTCTCTCTGTCTCTCTCTCTTTCTCTATGTCTCTCTCTCTTTCTCTATGTCTCTCTCTGTCTCTCTCTCTTTCTCTATGTCTCTCTCTCTTTCTCTATGTCTCTCTCTCTCTCTCTCTCTCTCTCTCTCTCTGTCTATCTCTCTCTCTCTATCTCTCTCTCTCTATCTCTCTCTCTCTCTCTGTCTCTCTCTCTCTGTCTCTGTCTCTCTCTCTGTCTCTCTCTCTCTCTCTCTCTCTCTCTGTCTCTGTCTCTGTCTCTGTCTCTCTCTCTGTCTCTCTCTCTGTCTCTGTCTCTCTCTCTGTCTCTCTCTCTGTCTCTGTCTCTGTCTCTGTCTCTCTCTCTGTCTCTCTCTCTCTGTCTCTCTCTCTCTCTCTCTCTCTCTCTCTCTGTCTCTGTCTCTGTCTCTCTCTCTCTCTCTCTCTCTCTCTCTCTCTGTCTATCTCTCTCTCTCTATCTCTCTCTCTCTCTGTCTCTCTCTCTCTCTCTCTCTCTGTCTCTGTCTCTGTCTCTCTCTCTGTCTCTGTCTCTGTCTCTCTCTCTGTCTCTCTCTCTGTCTCTGTCTCTCTCTCTGTCTCTCTCTGTCTCTGTCTCTGTCTCTGTCTCTCTCTCTCTCTCTGTCTCTCTCTCTCTCTCTCTCTGTCTCTCTCTCTCTCTGTCTCTGTCTCTCTCTCTCTCTCTATCTCTCTCTCTATGCCTGTCTCTCTCTGTCTCTCTCTCTCTCTCTCTCTCTCTCTCTATGTCTCTCTCTATCTCTCTCAATCTCTCTCCCTCTCTCTCTCTCTCTCGCTTTCCCCCTTCTCTCTGTCTCTCTCTCGCTTTCCCCCTTCTCTCTGTCTCTCTCTCGCTTTCTCCCTTCTCTCTGTCTCTCTCTCGCTTTCCCCCTTCTCTCTCTCGCTTTCCCCCTTCTCTCTCTCGCTTTCCCCCTTCTCTCTCTCGCTCTCCCCCTTCTCTCTCTCGCTTTCCCCCTTCTCTCTCTCGCTTTCCCCCTTCTCTGTCTCTCTCTCTCTCTCTCGCTTTCCCCCTTCTCTCTGTCTCGGCTCCGGGTTGGAGCGAGCGGTCGCATCTGCACTCGGTCCGCAGGTAGTATTACATTTCATTATAGTACAACGGTTTGATTTGTCTAATCTTAGCAATTTCTTCTTAGCTAGCTACATAGCCGTCTTTGTATCATAGATAATTGCGTAATTATCGTATTTCGTCGTCCTAACGCAGTCTACACTGCCCTGCAGCTAGCCAGCTAGCTAACGTCCACCGTTAGCTAGTCCACCGTCTACCGATTAGCAGCACAACTATTACACTCAACTGAACGACTTGATTAGTGTAGTGTTAGCTAGCTACATAGTTGTCTTTGCTGTCTTCGTATCCAAGATAATTGTGTAGTTTTAGAGTGATTATCTTAATTTACCGAGGTTAGCTAGCCAGCTATTTGTCGTCCTTAACGTAGGAGACACTGCTAGCTAGCCAACAGCTAGCCAACGTCTTCCGAACAGAACTTCCGCACTCAACAATCCGGTCGCATTTCGCTTCGCTCCACAGGTAGTATCACATTTTTCATTTCATTTCATTACAGTACAACGGCTTGATTTGTTTGATCGTAGCTAGCTACATAGCTAGCTACATAGCCGTCTTTGTATCAAAGATAATTGTGTAGTCTTGAGCGATTTCCTAGGTTAGCTAGCCAGCTATTGTCGTTCTTTTAACGCAACGTAACGTAATCAACACTGCTAGCTAGCCAGCTAGCCCCGAATAGCAGCACAGTAGCACAGTAGAAACTATTACACTCAACGGAACGACTTGATTAGTGTAGTGTCAACAACGCAGACACTGCCAGCTAGCCTACATAGTCAACAACGCAGCCTCTGCCAGCTAGCCTACTTCAGCAGTACTGTATCATTTTAATAATTTTAGTCAATAAGATTCTTGCTACGTAAGCTTAACTTTCTGAACACTCGAGACGTGTAGTCCACTTGTCATTCCAATCTCCTTTGCATTAGCGTAGCCTCTTGTATAGCCTGTCAACTATGTGTCTGTCTATCCCTGTTCTCTCCTCTCTGCACAGACCATACAAACGCTCCACACCGCGTGGGCAGCCACCTAATCTGGTGGTCCCAGCGTGCAAGACCCACGTGGAGTTCCAGGTCTCCGGTAGCCTCTGGAACTGCCGATCTGCGGCCAACAAGGCAGAGTTCATCTCAGCCTATGCCTCCCTCCAGTCCCTCGACTTCTTGGCACTGACGGAAACATGGATCACCACAGACAACACTGCTACTCCTACTGCTCTCTCTTCGTCCGCCCACGTGTTCTCGCACACCCCGAGAGCTTCTGGTCAGCGGGGTGGTGGCACCGGGATCCTCATCTCTCCCAAGTGGTCATTCTCTCTTTCTCCCCTTACCCATCTGTCTATCGCCTCCTTTGAATTCCATGCTGTCACAGTTACCAGCCCTTTCAAGCTTAACATCCTTATCATTTATCGCCCTCCAGGTTCCTCGGAGAGTTCATCAATGAGCTTGATGCCTTGATAAGCTCCTTTCCTGAGGACGGCTCACCTCTCACAGTTCTGGGCGACTTTAACCTCCCCACGTCTACCTTTGACTCATTCCTCTCTGCCTCCTTCTTTCCACTCCTCTCCTCTTTTGACCTCACCCTCTCACCTTCCCCCTACTCACAAGGCAGGAAATACGCTCGACCTCATCTTTACTAGATGCTGTTCTTCCACTAACCTCATTGCAACTCCCTCCAAGTCTCCGACCACTACCTTGTATCCTTTTCCCTCTCGCTCTCATCCAACACTTCCCACACTGCCCCTACTCGGATGGTATCGCGCCGTCCCAACCTTCGCTCTCTCTCCCCCGCTACTCTCTCCTCTTCCATCCTATCATCTCTTCCCTCTGCTCAAACCTTCTCCAACCTATCTCCTGATTCTGCCTCCTCAACCCTCCTCTCCTCCCTTTCTGCATCCTTTGACTCTCTATGTCCCCTATCCTCCAGGCCGGCTCGGTCCTCCCTCCCGCTCCGTGGCTCGACGACTCATTGCGAGCTCACAGAACAGGGCTCCGGGCAGCCGAGCGGAAATGGAGGAAAACTCGCCTCCCTGCGGACCTGACATCCTTTCACTCCCTCCTCTCTACATTTTCCTCTTCTCTCTCTGCTGCTAAAGCCACTTTCTACCACTCTAAATTCCAAGCATCTGCCTCTAACCCTAGGAAGCTCTTTGCAACCTTCTCCTCCCTCCTGAATCCTCCCCCCCTCCTCCCTCTCTGCAGATGACTTCGTCAACCATTTTGAAAAGAAGGTCGACGACATCCGATCCTCGTTTGCTAAGTCAAACGACACTGCTGGTTCTGCTCACACTGCCCTACCCTGTGCTCTGACCTCTTTCTCCCCTCTCTCTCCAGATGAAATCTCGTGTCTTGTGACGGCCGGCCGCCCAACAACCTGCCCGCTTGACCCTATCCCCTCCTCTCTTCTCCAGACCATTTCCGGAGACCTTCTCCCTTACCTCACCTCGCTCATCAACTCATCCCTGACCGCTGGCTACGTCCCTTCCGTCTTCAAGAGAGCGAGGGTTGCACCCCTTCTGAAAAAACCTACACTCGATCCCTCCGATGTCAACAACTACAGACCAGTATCCCTTCTTTCTTTTCTCTCCAAAACTCTTGAACGTGCCGTCCTTGGCCAGCTCTCCCGCTATCTCTCTCAGAATGACCTTCTTGATCCTAATCAGTCAGGTTTCAAGACTAGTCATTCCACTGAGACTGCTCTTCTCTGTATCACGGAGGCGCTCCGCACTGCTAAAGCTAACTCTCTCTCCTCTGCTCTCATCCTTCTTGACCTATCGGCTGCCTTCGATACTGTGAACCATCAGATCCTCCTCTCCACCCTCTCCGAGTTGGGCATCTCCGGCGCGGCCCACGCTTGGATTGCGTCCTACCTGACAGGTCGCTCCTACCAGGTGGCGTGGCGAGAATCCGTCTCCACACCACGTGCTCTCACCACTGGTGTCCCCCAGGGCTCTGTTCTAGGCCCTCTCCTATTCTCGCTATACACCAAGTCACTTGGCTCTGTCATAACCTCACATGGTCTCTCCTATCATTGCTATGCAGACGACACACAATTAATCTTCTCCTTTCCCCCTTCTGATGACCAGGTGGCGAATCGCATCTCTGCATGTCTGGCAGACATATCAGTGTGGATGACGGATCACCACCTCAAGCTGAACCTCGGCAAGACGGAGCTGCTCTTCCTCCCGGGGAAGGACTGCCCGTTCCATGATCTCGCCATCACGGTTGACAACTCCATTGTGTCCTCCTCCCAGAGCGCTAAGAACCTTGGCGTGATCCTGGACAACACCCTGTCGTTCTCAACTAACATCAAGGCGGTGGCCCGTTCCTGTAGGTTCATGCTCTACAACATCCACAGAGTACGACCCTGCCTCACACAGGAAGCGGCGCAGGTCCTAATCCAGGCACTCGTCATCTCCCCGTCTGGATTACTGCAACTCGCTGTTGGCTGGGCTCCCTGCCTGTGCCATTAAACCCCTACAACTCATCCAGAACGCCGCAGCCCGTCTGGTGTTCAACCTTCCCAAGTTCTCTCACGTCACCCCGCTCCTCCGCTCTCTCCACTGGCTTCCAGTTGAAGCTCGCATCCGCTACAAGACCATGGTGCTTGCCTACGGAGCTGTGAGGGGAACGGCACCTCAGTACCTCCAGGCTCTGATCAGGCCCTACACCCAAACAAGGGCACTGCGTTCATCCACCTCTGGCCTGCTCGCCTCCCTACCACTGAGGAAGTACAGTTCCCGCTCAGCCCAGTCAAAACTGTTCGCTGCTCTGGCCCCCCAATGGTGGAACAAACTCCCTCACGACGCCAGGACAGCGGAGTCAATCACCACCTTCCGGAGACACCTGAAACCCCACCTCTTTAAGGAATACCTAGGATAGGATAAAGTAATCCCTCTCACCCCCCCTTAAAATATTTAGATGCACTACTGTTCCACTGGATGTCATAAGGTGAATGCACCAATTTGTAAGTCGCTCTGGATAAGAGCGTCTGCTAAATGACTTAAATGTAAATGTAATGTAAATGTCTCTCTCTCGCTTTCCCTCTTCTCTCTCTCGCTTTCCCACTTCTCTCTCTCGCTTTCCCCTTCTCTCTCTCGCTTTCCCCCTTCTCTCTCTCGCTTTCCCCCTTCTCTCTCTCGCTTTCCCCCTTCTCTCTCTCGCTTTCCCCCTTCTCTCTCTCGCTTTCCCCCTTCTCTCTGTCTCTCTCGCTCTCTCTCGCTTTCCCCCTTCTCTCTGTCTCTCTCTCTCTCTCGCTTTCCCCCTTCTCTCTCTCTCTCTCTCTCTCTCGCTTTCCCCCTTCTCTCTGTCTCTCTCTCTCTCTCTCGCTTTCCCCCTTTCTCTCTCTCTCTCTCTCTCTCTCTCTCTCTCTCTCTCTCACTTTCCCCTTCTCTCTCTCTCTCTCTCTCTCTCTCTCTCTCGCTCCCCTTCTTCTCTCGCTTTCCCCCTTCTCTCTCGCTTTCCCCTTCCCTCTCTCGCTTTCCCCCTTCTCTCTCTCGCTTTCCCCCTTCTCTCTCTCGCTTTCCCCCTTCTCTCTTTCTTTCTCTCTCTCTCAATCTCCCTCTCTCTCTCTCTGTGGTAATGGTTACTGAGTGATATTATGTCTCAGCAGAGTAGGAGAGATATAATACAGATCGGTAAAGGCTATGTAGTGTCACACAGTAAGAACACATACTGGAATGCTGCAACCACACTGCAAATGTTTGGTGTGCGTGTGTACACACACTTGGCCTCCAGCCAACTGAACAGAGACTTTTCCACCATGGACGTCTCGTGGAACTCCTGGGGGGGGGGAGGAGAACACACACACACACACACCCTCTGTGTGGTCTCTAAGCTTGGCTGTGCTTGTTAAAGGCCCCTGCTGTCTAAGCCTCTTTAGCTCACTACGTAAACAGGACAACGAACACTCCCCCCATGCCTATCACCGTTATGGGGTGACACATACTGTGGAGAGATCAAGTATTTGATACACTGACGATTTTGCAGGTTTTCCTACTTACAAAGCATGTAGAGGTCTGTAATTTTTATCAACCGTGAGAGACGGAATCTAAAACAAAAATCCAGAAAATCACAATATAATATTTTTAAGTAATTCACTTGCATTTTATTGCATGACATAAGTATTTGATACATCAGAAAAGCAGAACTTAATATTTGGTACAGAAACCTTTGTTTGCAATTACAGAGATCATACGTTTCCTGTAGTTCTTGACCAGGTTTGCACACACTGCAGCAGGGATTTTGGCCCACTCCTCCATACAGACCTTTTCCAGATCCTTAAGGTTTCGGGGCTGTCTCTGGGCAATATGGACTTTCAGCTCCCTCCAAAGATTTTCTATTGGGTTCAGGTCTGGAGACTGGCTAGGCCACTCCAGGACCTTGAGATGCTTCTTACGGAGCCACTCCTTAGTTGCCCTGGCTGTGTGTTTCAGGTCGTTGTCATGCTGGAAGACCCAGTCACGACCCATCTTCAATGCTCTTACTGAGGAAAGGAGGTTGTTGGCCAAGATCTCGCGATGGCCCCATCCATCCTCCCCTCAATACGGTGCAGTCGTCCTGTCCCCTTTGCAGAAAAGCATCCCCAAAGAAGGATGTTTCCATCTCCATGCTTCACGGTTGGGATGGTGTTCTTGGGGTTGTACTCATCCTTCTTCTTCCTCCAAACACGGCGAGTGGAGTTTAGACCAAAAAGCTCTAATTTTGTCTCATCAGACCACATGACCTTCTCCCATTCCTCCTCTGGATCATCCAGATGGTCATTGGCAAACTTCAGACGGGCCTGGACATGCGCTGGCTTGAGCACGGGGACCTTGCGTGCGCTGCAGGATTTTAATCCATGACGGCGTAGTGTGTTACTAATGGTTTTCTTTGAGACTGTGGTCCCAGCTCTCTTCAGGTCATTGACCAGGTCCTGCCGTGTAGTTCTGGGCTGATCCCTCATGATCATTGATACCCCACGAGGTGAGACCTTGCATGGAGCCCCAGACCGAGGGTGATTGACCGTCATCTTGAACTTCTTCCATTTTCTAATAATTGCGCCAACAGTTGTTGCCTTCTCACCAAGCTGTTTGCCTATTGTCCTGTAGCCCATCCCAGCCTTGAGCAGGTCTACAATTTTATCCCTGATGTCCATACACAGCTCTCTGGTCTTGGCCATTGTGGAGAGGTTGGAGTCTGTTTGATTGAGTGAGTGGACAGGTGTCTTTTATACAGGTAACGAGTTCAAACAGGAGCAGTTAATACAGGTAATGAGTGGAGAACAGGAGGGCTACTTAAAGAAAAACTAACAGGTCTGTGAGAGCCGGAATTCTTACTGGTTGGTAGGTGATCAAATACTTATGTCATGCAATAAAATGCAAATTATTACTTAAAAATCATACAATGTGATTTTCTGGATTTTTGTTTTAGATTCACAGTTGAAGTGTACCTATGACAAAAAATTACAGACCTTTACATGCTTTGTAAGTAGGAAAACCTGCAAAATCGGCAGTGAATCAAATACTTGTTCTCCTCACTGTATACTGTACCAGTATGAGTATGTTTACATTTACATTTACATTTAAGTCATTTAGCAGGCAGGGTGTATGTCTAGCCAGGCAAGGCATTAACGTGTGTGTGTGTGTCAGGTTTGACTCTGAGCAGAACCTGTCTCAGGAGGAGGTCCAGAGGGAGAAGAATCTTAGAGAGAAGCTGAGCAGAGAGAAGGACATGCTGACTGGAGAATTGTTCAGCCTGCGACAGCAACTGGAGGTACTGTACAAACACCAACACTACTGACCTACCACATCTGTGTGTGTGTGCCAAAAATGGGTTCAAAAAGTATTTGTAATCTTTCAAGTACTTTGAGTGTTTGAGTCTTCCCGGAGTGTCAGGTGGCTGGGGTTGGCCTTTCCATTGGCTCCATGGCAAGCTCAATCAAGCACAGCTATTTGAATGAAAACAAATCATTTTTGAATATGTGTGTATCCCCCTATAGGACCTGGAGATGTGTCTTAGGGTGTTTTCACATATAGACCTCTTTTTAAAATAACCCATCTCAGTCCTCTTTAAAGTCAACTCCGGTGTAAAATAACTCAGTTCCCTTGTGTTATCGGACAGCTTGATACCAACTTAACTTTTGGAAGCTAATCTTTGTTAACAGATGAGACCTAATAATTGTAATCAGAAGATAATAATAACACGTAAATATTATTGGTAACAGAATACACAGCAGAATAATAACTGCAGATTAAATAATGCTATAACTGAAAATTGTACACCCTATGTAGGCTACTTTGAGAGCTATGCCCTATGTTGTGATTCTCACACTATTCAAACCCCAAATCAATAAACAGCTGATGAAGATCTCTTAGCCTATAGATCACATATAGCAAACAAATAATCTGAACTAAAAACTACACACATATTTTTGAATTTCAGTGCATCCTTGATAATTGCTAATCAATATACCTATCCAGAAAAAGCACTTGTTTTTTCTCAGAATCAGCATATCATCATCTTCTCTCTATTGTGGCAACAATGTGTGAGGGTTTATGCCAGGGGAAACGGTGTTGCAGTAGTCTAGTGTGAGGGTTTATGCCAGGGGAAACGGTGTTGCAGTAGTCTAGTGTAAGGGTTTATGCCAGGGGAAACGGTGTTGCAGTAGTCTAGTGTGAGGGTTTATGCCAGGGGAAACGGTGTTGCAGTAGTCTAGTGTGAGGGTTTATGCCAGGGGAAACGGTGTTGCAGTAGTCTAGTGTGAGGGTTTATGCCAGGGGAAACGGTGTTGCAGTAGTCTAGTGTGAGGGTTTATGCCAGGGGAAACGGTGTTGCAGTAGTCTAGTGTGAGGGTTTATGCCAGGGGAAACGGTGTTGCAGTAGTCTAGTGTGAGGGTTTATGCCAGGGAAACGGTGTTGCAGTAGTCTAGTGTGAGGGTTTATGCCAGGGGAAACGGTGTTGCAGTCGTCTAGTGTGAGGGTTTATGCCAGGGAAACAGTGTTGCAGTAGTCTAGTGTGAGGGTTTATGCCAGGGGAAACGGTGTTGCAGTAGTCTAGTGTGAGGGTTTATGCCAGGGAAACGGTGTTGCAGTCGTCTAGTGTGAGGGTTTATGCCAGGGGAAACGGTGTTGCAGTAGTCTAGTGTGAGGGTTTATGCCAGGGGAAACGGTGTTGCAGTAGTCTAGTGTGAGGGTTTATGCCAGGGGAAACAGTGTTGCAGTAGTCTAGTGTGAGGGTTTATGCCAGGGGAAACGGTGTTGCAGTAGTCTAGTGTGAGGGTTTATGCCAGGGGAAACGGTGTTGCAGTAGTCTAGTGTGAGGGTTTATGGCAGGGGAAACGGTGTTGCAGTCGTCTAGTGTGAGTGTTTATGCCAGGGGAAACGGTGTTGCAGTCGTCTAGTGTGAGGGTTTATGCCAGGGGAAACGGTGTTGCAGTCGTCTAGTGTGAGGGTTTATGCCAGGGGAAACGGTGTTGCAGTAGTCTAGTGTAAGGGTTTATGCCAGGGGAAACGGTGTTGCAGTAGTCTAGTGTGAGGGTTTATGCCAGGGGAAACGGTGTTGCAGTAGTCAAGTGTGTGGCGTGGGAATAACGACAAGCGAACCTGGGGACCTTTGGGTTCACATTGCCCTACAACCGGAACCGGACCTCTCCGGATGATCTGTTGGCTTCAGGAGTTCTTTTGAGGGGTCTGAGTTCCTTTGAAGTGTTCACACTGCACACAAAATTAAGTGAACCGCACCGACTTCACAATAATTGTGTGAAAACACCCGTAATGTGTGTCTCCTCTCTCCCTATGGGACAAGGACCTGGAGATGTGTGTTTTAATGTGTATCTCCTCTCTCCCTATAGAACAAGGACTTGGAGATGTGTATCTCCTCTCTCCCTATAGGACAAGGACCTGGAGATGTGTGTTTTAATGTGTATGTCCTCTCTCCCTATAGGACAAAGACCTGGAGATGTGTGTTTTAATGTGTATCTCCTCTCTCCCTATAGGGCAAGGACCTGGAGATGTGTGCACAGAACGTGAAGTTAGAACAGCTGGAGGCGGAGCTGCTGGACCTGTCGTCCCAGGAGACCAAGGACGAGGCATCACTGTCCAAGGTGAAGAAGACGATGCGTGACCTGGAGGCCAAGGTCAAAGACCAGGAAGAGGAGCTGGATGAACAGGCCGGAACTATACAGATGCTGGAGCAGGTATAGAGTTAGAAACACACACAGAGACACACGCTTGTATATACACATGCAGACGTGCGCACACGGAGACTCACACTTGAACGCACATGCAGATGTGCGTGCGCGCACACATACATACACACACACTCCATTGAGGATGACACTCATACTCTGTCTTTGTGTTGTGCAGGCTAAGCTGCGTCTGGAGATGGAGACAGAGAGACTGCGCCAGACACACTCCAAGGAGATTGAGAGTAAAGATGAGGAGGTGGAGGAGATCAGACAGTCCTGCAGTAAGAAGGTACAGCACACACCGGAAACTTTACATGACTCTAAAGGCAAATGATTAGTTGTGACAATGTGTGACTATAATAGCCACAAATAGCTGGTTTCGTCTCCAAAGTACAAACATAGACGATGACTCAGTTTTATTATGTAAACATGTCTCTTTCAGTTGGATCACATTATAGTGTGTTCCTGTGTTTTCAGCTGAAGCAGATAGAAGTCCAACTGGAGGAGGAGTTTAATGACAAACAGAAGGTCCTACGTGAGAGGAGAGAACTGGAGACCAAGCTGCTGTCGGCCCAGGACCAGGTACTGTCAGACACCCCACTACCAGTCCACCTTGGACAGACTAGTTATATGTCCAGTGGCTGTCAACCCTCCTACTGGATAGTTACAGATTATGCAGGCTTTTGTTGGTACTGTGATTAGTGTGTGGTGTAATATGTTGAGTGGGTCGTAATCTGGTTGTGTTGCTGCTGTCCCCAGGTGAACCCCAGAGACGTGGAGACAGAGAAGAGGCTGAGGAAGGATCTGAAGCGCACCAAGGCCCTGCTGGCCGACGCCCAGATCATGCTGGACCACATGAAGAACAACGCCCCCAGCAAGAGAGAGATCGCCCAGCTCAAAAACCAGGTAGGTTGTACCCCTAGCACACTTGTCCAGTTCCTACACCTGCGTGACACACCACAGACATACTGGGAAAGTACAGAAACATCAGAATACAATTTCTATAGAATTTGGACCTCTCTCTCCCACTGTCTCAGCTAGAGGAGTCAGAGTTCACCTGTGCGGCAGCAGTGAAGGCCCGTAAGTCTATGGAGGTGGAGATTGAGGACTTGCATGTGCAGATGGACGACATCTCCAAAGCCAAACAGGCTGTGAGTACAGTACACCATTCCTTCCTACCTCTAACCTTTTCCATACACCATGACCTCTAATCTATTCCATGACCTCTAACCTATTCAATAAACCATGACCTCTAACCTATTCCATACACCATGACCTCTAACCTATTCCATACATCATGACCTCTAACCTATTCCATACATCATGACCTCTAACCTATTCCATACATCATGACCTCTAACCTATTCAATAAACCATGACCTCTAACCTATTCCATACACCATGACCTCTAACCTATTCCATACATCATGACCTCTAACCTATTCCATACATCATGACCTCTAAACTAGGGCAGTGCTTTTACTCGCCACCATGTATGTTCATCTGTGAAAGCATTTAGAATGGCAGGTGTGCTCCTAAGGACAGCAAGTGGGAGGGTTTTCAGAGGTTGAATGAAATGTATTCCGAGCGTGCAAGGTGTTGGGGGGGAGGGGTGAGGAGGCGGGGAGAAGGGGGTGATGGCGCTCTATGGGATTATTTAAGATACTCTTTGAAGAGGTAGGGTTTCAGATGTTTTCGGAAGATGGGCAGGGACTCTTCTGACCTAAGCTAGTTCCACCATTGGGGTGCCAGGACAGAGAAGAGCTTGGACTTGGCTGAGCGGGAGCTGCCCTCCCATAGGGGTGGGAGGGCCAAGAGACCAGAGGTGGCAGAACGGAGTACCTGGGTTGGGGTGTAGGGTTTGAGCATAACCTGAAGGTGGGGAGGGGCAGTTCCTCTTGCTGCTCCGTAGGCAAGTACCCTGGTCTAGTAGTGGATGCAAGCTTAGACTGGAAGCCAGTGGAGTGTGCTGAAGAGCGGGTGACATGGAAGAACTTGGGAAGGTTGAACAACGAGCGGGCTGCAGCATTCTGGATAAGTTGCAGGGGTTTGATGGCACAAGTGGGGAGCCCAGCCAACAGTGAGTTGTAGTAGTCCAGACGGGAGAGGACAAGTGCCTGGATTAGGACTTGCACCTCTTCATGTTTGAGGTAGAGTCGTATTCTACGGATGTTGGGGAGCATGAATCTGCAGGAGCGAGTCACTGCTGTGATGTTTGCAGAGAACGACAGGGTGTTGTCCAGGGTCACGCCAAGGTCCTTTGCACTCTGGGAGGGGGACACCGTGGAGCTGTCACCCGTAATGGAAAGGTCTTTTAGCAGGGAGGTCTTCCCTGGGTGTCAGAAGGGGGGAAAGAGAAAAGTAGTTGAGTGTCATCTACATAGCAATGATAAGCGAGACCATGTGAGTATATGACGGAGCTGAGTGACATTGGGCCCGATACCAACGTATGCCTTTCCTACGCACACCTTTCTTACACACTTCTCACATCTTCCTACACACCTTTTTCAACAAAGACGCCGGTGTGCTCCTAAGGACACTAGGACAATACCTTTAGATCTGGAGCTCTGCCAAAGTTATCAATTAGATGGACAAGGCAGCTCTAAAGGACAAAGAAACACTTGAGTAGAAGACAAAATGTCAACACATTTCAAGAACTCTATCATCGTGAACTACCTTTTAATCAGGACAACACCATCTGTGTGGGCTCTAAGGGGAGTCATGGCAACAACCCAACAGCCATCTCTTTTTCCTCTCTCTCCTCTTTTCTCCTTCTCTTACCTCTCTCCTCTTCTCCTTCTCTTACCTCTCTCCTTCTCTTTTCTCCTTCTCTTACCTTCTCTTTCTCTTTTCTCCTTCTCTTACCTCTCTCCTCTTCTCCTTCTCTTACCTCTCTCCTTCTCTTACCTCTTTCTCTTGTCTCCTTCTCTTACCTCTCTCCTTCTCTTACCTCTCTCCTTCTCTTACCACTCTTTCTCTTTTCTCCTTCTCTTACCTCTCTCCTTCTCTTACCACTCTTTCTCTTTTCTCCTTCTCTTACCTCTCTCCTTCTCTTACCTCTCTCCTCTTTTCTCCTTCTCTACCTCTCTCCTTATTTTTTCTCATTCTCTTACCTCTCCTCTGTTCTCCTTCTCTTACCTTTCCTCTGTTCTCCTTCTCTTACCTCTCCTCCTTTCTCCTTCTCTTACCTCTCCTCTTTTCTCCTTCTCTTACCTCTCCTCTTTTCTCCTTCTCTTACCTCTCCTCTTTTCTCCTTCTCTTACCTCTCCTCTTTTCTCCTTCTCTTACCTCTCCTCTTTTCTCCTTCTCTTACCTCTCTCCTTATTTTATTTCCTCTCCCCTGAGTTCTCATCTCTCTCTCTCTCTCTCTCTCTCTCTCTCTCTCTCTCTCTTATATATATATATATATCCTCACCTTTCTCTTGATGTGACATCCACCTCTCTCGGCTGTGAGACTGGCATTATGATGGAATGTTTCCTTGAACATTTCTAATTTGAACAAGACGTATCACCTTGAAATGCATTACAGTTTAATACAGCTGCCATTGGGTGAATATTGTCTCGGCAGCGAGAGGGAATGGTAATTGAGTTCACACCGCAGCAGGTCAGGAACAATAGAAACTGGGTGAGGTGGATGGAGAAATGGATGTATAGATGTTTCATCAGTCTAAATGGACATTTTCTTAACATGATTGTCAATAGTTTATTTTATTATTTGAATTATGGCATTGAAGTACAGAAGGAACAAACAAGTCTATATTGGGGTTGATGTTTACTTAACCTGCGCATTTTTGGGGGAAATGAGGGCATTTATTTGGTTTAACATAGGAAACAAACATTGAATGGGTATCTCCTTATTAAAATAGCAACCATGTCATTAATACCAGTTTGAAATCTTGCAATTCCTTTCCAAGGAATTCTGTTGGTTCTATTTTGGTGAAATTCATCAGATGTGGTCCATTATCCATTCCCCCGGTCTGTTTTTCCCTCTATGTGAATAAGATGGATGTCACTGTGCCAGCGTGCTTTACAAGTCCTCTCATCTCTCAGCTATGTACTAATGGAATCATTATCCTTTTCTGATATCCACATTATTCATCATTTATTAATACATCCCCTGACTGTCCCCAGCCCCTCTCATCTCCCTGATGCCCCCCTCTGCATTGTTGAAGTAATTATAGAAATGGGATTACGCCTCTGACGTTTCCAGAAGTCAGTTAGGAACACCCTGCTAGCATTAGGCATTAGTCGCTAACCTTTACCATTCGGCCATCAGATTTACCACCAATGCTCCTTATAGGACACATCACTGCATTCTATACTTACGCTGAGAGGAAGGCAACCAACGCTTTAGTTTCTAGACTATCATTTTGCAAATGTATGTTGAAAACATTTTTGGGAGATGTGATGGATCATTGGGGACCATTCAATTTTATTTCACCTTTATTTAACCAGGTAGGCTAGTTGAGAACAAGTTCTCATTTGCAACTGCGACCTGGCCAAGATAAAGCATAGCAGTGTGAACCGACAACACAGAGTTACACATGGAGTAAACAATTAACAAGTCAATAACACAGTAGAAAAAAATGGGCAGTCTATATACAATGTGTGCAAAAGGCATGAGGAGGTAGGCGAATAATAAAATTTTGCAGATTAACACTGGAGTGATAAATGATCAGATGGTCATGTACAGGTAGAGATATTGGTGTGCAAAAGAGCAGAAAAGTAAATAAATCAAAAACAGTATAAAAACAGTATGGGAATGAGGTAGGTGAAAATGGGTGGGCTATTTACCAATAGACTATGTACAGCTGCAGCGATCGGTTAGCTGCTCGGATAGCTGATGTTTGAAGTTGGTGAGGGAGATAAAAGTCTCCAACTTCAGCGATTTTTGCAGTTCGTTCCAGTCACAGGCAGCAGAGTACTGGAACGAAAGGCGGCCAAATGAGGTGTTGGCTTTAGGGATGATCAGTGAGATACACCTGCTGGAGCGCGTGCTACGGATGGGTGTTGCCATCGTGACCAGTGAACTGAGATAAGGCGGAGCTTTACCTAGCATGGACTTCCTTTCTTTTGTTGTTCAGTGAAATCATCCCATGTGAAGAGTCAACTCATTTAAAGTTGAATTTGTAACAAAACATTTTTTTAACATTCTATTGGAAGGGTTTAATCGTTTGCAATTATGTCTACTTACAAGGTAAAATGTTTGTTTCTGTCTGACGGCCTAGGAACAGTGGGTTAACTGCCTTGTTCAGGGGCAGAACAACAGATTTTTACCTTGTCAGCTCAGGGATTTGATCTTGCAACCTTTCAGTTACTAGTCCAACCACAAGGCTACCTGCCACCTCACTAGGCTACCTACCGCCTCTTAGGCCTCACTCCCCCCTATCTGAGATATCTACTGTTGCCCTCATCATCCACATACAACACCCGTTCTGCCAGTCACGTTTCTGTTAAAGGTCCCCAAAGCACACACATCCCTGGGTCGCTCGTCTTTTCAGTTCGCTGCAGCTAGCGGCTGGAACGAGCTGCAACAAACACTCAAACTGGACAGTTTTATCTCAATCTCTTCATTCAAAGACTCAATCATGGACACTCCTACTGACAGTTGTGGCTGCTTCACGTGATGTATTGTTGTCTCTACCTTCTTGCCCTTTGTGCTGTTGTCTGTTCCCAATAATGTTTGTACCATGTTGTGTTGCTACCATGTTGTTATGTTGTGTTGCTACTAGAGGTCGGCCGATTAATCGGAATCGGATTAATTAGGGCCGATTTCAAGTTTTCATAACAATTGGAAATCGGTATTTTTGGACTCAGATTTCCATTAAAAAAAAAAAGATTTTTTTTATATAGCTTCATTTAACTAGGCAAGTCAGTTAAGAACACATTCTCATTTTCAAAAGGACTTGGAACGGTGGGTTAACTGCCTTGTTCAAGGGCAGAACAACCGTACGGTTAACTTGTCCAACGCTCTAACCATTGCACTCCACGAGTAGCCTGCCCGTTACGCGAATGCAGTAGAAGCCAATGTAAATTGCTAGCTAGCATTAAACTTATCTTAGAAAAAACAATCAATCATAATCACTAGTTATAACTACTAATCCAGTTTAGCAGGCAATATTAACCAGGTGAAATTGTATCATTTCTCTTGCGTTCATTGCACGCAGAGTCAGGGTATATGCAACAGTTTGGGCTGCCTGGCTCATTGCGAACTAATTTGCCAGAATTTTACGTAATTATGACATAACATTGAAGGTTGTGCAATGTAATAAGAATATTTAGACTTAGGGATGCCACCCGGGAGATAAAATACCGAACGGTTCCATATTTCACTGAAATAATAAACTTTTTGTTTTCGAAATGATAGTTTCCGGATTTGACCATATTAATGACCTAAGGCTCGTATTTCTGTGTGTTATTATGTTATAATTAAGTCTGATTTGATAGAGCAGTCTGACTGAACAGCAGCAGGCCCGTAATCATTCATTCAAACAGCACTTTCGTGCGTTTTGCCAGCAGCTCTTCGCAAGCACAGCAGTGTTTATGACTTCAAGCCTATCAGCCTAATGGCTGGTGTAACCAATGTGAAATGGCTAGCTAGTTAGCTAGGTGTGCGCTAATACCGTTTCAAACGTCACTCGCTTTTAGATTTGAAGTAGTTATTCCCCTTACGCTGCAAGGGCCGCGGCTTTTGTGGAGCGATGGGTAACGATGCTTCGAGTGTGGCTGTTGTCGATGTGTTCCTGGTTCGAGCCCAGGAAGGGGCGAGGAGGGGGACGGAAGCTATACTGTTACACTGGCAATACTATAGTGCCTATAAGAACATCCAATAGTCAAAGGTATATGAAATACAAATGGTATAGAGAGAAATATTCCTATAAATACTATATTAACTACAACATAAAACCTCTTACCTTGGAATATTGAAGTCTCATGTTAAAAGGAACTACCAACTTTCATATGTTCTGAGCAAGGAACTTAAACGTTAGCTTTTGTACATGGCACATATTTTACATGGCACATATTGCATATTGGCACATATTACTTTCTTCTCCAACACTTCGTTTTTGCATTATTTAAACCAAATTGAACATGTTTCATTATTTATTTGAGGCTAAATGTATTTTATTGATGTATTATATTAAGTTAAAATAAGTGTTAATTCAGTATTGTTGTAATTGTCATTAGTACAAATAAATAAATAAAAATCGGCCGATTTAATCGGTATCGGTTTTTGGCCCTCCAATAAATCGGTAGCGGTATCGGCTTTGAAAAATCATAATCGGTCGACCTCTAGTTGCTACCATGCTGTGTTGTCATGTGTTGATGCCATGCTATGTTGTCTTAGGTAACTCTTTATGTAGTGTTGTCTCTCTTGTAGTGATGTTTGTTTTGTCCTATATTTATATATTTTTAGTTTTTTTATCTTTAATCCCAGACCCCATCCCCACAGGAGGCGTTTTGCCTTTTGGTAGGCCGTCATTGTAAATAAGAGTTTGTTCTTAACTGTTTTGCCTACTTAAATAATGGTTAAATAAATACAAATAATTGGCTAGGTTAATAATGACTGGGAAAAGACAGTATGTGATCCTGTGTTTGTATTAGTATTTATTAGGGATCCCCATTATTTCCTACCAAGGCAGCAGCTACTCTTCCTGGGGTCCAAACACATTGAAGCACTTACATAACATATAAAACAAAAGATAAAACAGTACATCATCTAACATTATTACTACATATATACAATACAAGATGTTTAATAGCACCATATAACAATCTCACAATGTGTGCGTATGCATGTGTCTATACCTTTGTGTGTGTCTCTTCACAGTGCCTGTTGTTCCATAAGGTGTATTTTTACCTGTTTTTTTAAATCTGATTCTACTGCTGCATCAGTTACCTGATGTGGAATAGAGTTCCATGTAGTCATGGCTCTATGTAGTGCTGTGTGCCTCCCATAGTCTGTTCTGGACTTGGGGACTGTGAAGAGACCTCTTGTGGCATGTCTTGTGAGGTATGGTTGGGTGTCCATTCAGCTTGTCAACACAAAAACAAGTAGTGATGAGTCAATCTCTCTTCCACTTTGAGCCATGATAGATTGACATGCATGTCATTAATGTTAGCTCTCTGTGTACGTTTAAGGGCCAGCCGTGCTGTCCTGTTCTGAGCCAACTGCAATATTCCTAAGTCCCTCTTTGTGGCACCTGACCACACGACTGAACAGTAGTCCAGGTGCGACAAAACCAGGGCCTGTAGGACCTGCCTTGATAGTGTTGTTAAGAAGGCAGAGCAGTGCTTTATTATGGACAGACCTCTCCACATCTTAGCTACTGTTGTATCAGTATGTTTTGACCATGACAGTTTACAATCCAGGGTTACTCCAAGCAGTTTAGTCACCTCAACTTGCTCCACACCTCCACATTATTCATTGCGAGATGTAGTTGAGGTTTAGGGTTTAAGTGAATGATTTGTCCCATATACAGTGCTTTTAGTTTTGGAAATATGTAGGACTAACTTATTCCTTGCTACCCATTCCGAAGTGTTGCAGGCTTTTCAGTTGCTGTAGACAAGTACATTATAGTGTCTAGTTTGAGAAACAGACGCCTCACAAGTCCTCAACTGGCAGCTTCATTAAATAGTACCTGCAAAACACCAGTCCCAACATCAACTGTAAAGAGGCGACTCCGGGATGCTGGCCTTCAAGGCAGAGCTCCTCTGTCCAGTGTCTGTGTTCTTTTGCCCATCTTAATCTTTTATTTTTATTGGCCAGTCTTAGATATGGCTTTTTCTTTGCAACTCTGCCTAGAAGGCCAGCATCCCGGAGTCGCCTCTTCACTGTTGACGTTGAGACTGGTGTTGTGCTTCTTTTATCAGGATAACAGTTTTCAGCTGTGCTAACATAATTGCAAAAGGGTTTTCTAATGATCAATTAGCCTTTTAAAATTATAAACATGGATTAGCTAACACAACGTGCCATTGGAACACAGGAGTGATGGTTGCTGATAATGGGCCTCTGTACACCTATGTAGATATTCCATTAAAAATCTGCCGTTTCCAGCTGCAATAGTCATTTACAACATTAACAATGTCTACACTGTGTTTATGATCAATTTGATGTTGTTTTAATGGACCAAAAAATTTGCTTTTCTTTCAAAAACAAGGACATTTCTAAGTGACCCCAAACTTTTGAACGGTAGTGTACACAGACACACTGGCTTTACTCAATGTCTGTTCCCTCTCTGTCTCTGTGTTTCTGTCTCTGTGTCTCTGTCTCTCTCTCTCTCTGTGTCTCTCTCTGTGTCTCTCTCTCTCTTTGTCTCTCTCTCTTTGTCTCTCTCTCTCTCGGTCTGTCTCTCTCTCTGTGTGTCTCTCTCTCTGTGTCTCTCTCTCTCAGCTGGAAGAGCAGTTGAGCAGGCTGCTGAGGGAGAAGAATGATCTTCAGTCTCGTATGGAGGAGGACCAGGAGGATATGAACGAGCTCATGAAGAAGCACAAGTCAGCTGTCGTCCAGGTAACACACACAATGCAAGGGTCATTCTGCATTATTTCAATGGTGTAAATAGTATTTGGCATCAGCTTAGTACTCTCCATTAGTGTTAATGTATCTGTGTAGAGCAGTTTGCTATCAAGTGGAGATGAAAAGTGAGCTCTGTCTGTCTGACACTGATGGAAATATGAGTGATCTGCTTCTACTAGCTGCAAATGAATGTATCCCGTCTAAAGTGAGACAGCTGTTCCCCTGGGCTTACTATGCGGAGCGCTTCATGTAGCAGAAAAAAAGCACTAATCTCTAATATTTCATTTCACACAGGTCAAAATTGAAATGAGGTGTGTTGATGTCTCCCCTCCCTACTCTTGCTTTTAAAAATATGTCGCTGTGACATGGTCCCATCAACATGTTTGTTTATGGTTGTTTATCAGTCTGTTTTCTAGCTGTGTAGACCAAATGGGGATGAATATAATATGTTGTACTGTGCTACTTAAAGTAAACATGATGCAATACACTGTAGAGATAAGTTGGTGTTAAACCAATCAGACTGACCAGTAGCTTGTTTGTGTGTGTAGTCAACCCAGAACCTAGCCCAGATCTCTGACCTACAAGCCCAGCTGGAGGAGGCCCTCAAGGAGAAACAGGATGTCCAGGAGAAGGTACAGTTCACTAGGACACAGCTGGGAGGGTATAGGGATAGACAGTGCTATCCTAATGCAGCACTTTGTCTGCACTTAGAACAACATAATGGGACTCATGGAGCAGGACTAGATAGCTGACATAAGTCATCTGCCTCATGGAATTTAAAGTCCTCAACCCCTATCTCCTCTCTTTGCATGGTAGTCCTTACAAATGATTGACATGGCATAATCAATGTGTCTTATTAGAGATGTGTCTATCAGAATAACCAAAATTGTCAACTCTGTTTGGCAGTTGAAGATAGAGAACGTCTGTCTGACTGTTGTCTGTCACGGTGCCCAGTCAGGCTGTGACATTTGGCTTTAGTAGTCCCCAGCTTTAACATACGCACCCTTCAGTCGTAGTGATTTCATTGTGGAACCGTGTTGTGTGGTCACAGTCTGTGTGCCTTTTCTTATCAAATCAAGGTGACCCTGCAGGGGATCAAACCTGTAATACCTTTACCTCTCTCTGTTGCCCCATAATCCGACCCAGACACGGGACATTTGTGTTGTAGCATGACACTCACATTGTGGCACTCCAGTCTGGTGATAACCATCAGAGACCCTGGCCTCGGAACAATTATCCCCACTGTTGCTGAGAGAGAGGGGGGGGGTCTATTATCATCATCAGGCTATGAGGGCAGTGTCCGAATCCCCCTTTCTCTCTCTTCCACTCACTCTCTCTCTCTGATGTCTAGTCAGTCATTATGGCAGGGAAGCTGTCATCTTATTGAACGTACACGGTGCTCCCAGGGGCTCCCTCATACAGGAGCTTGTAAAGGAAAGTTTCTTTCAATTCACATCGAAATACAAGAATATTAAGAATAATTATATAGTCAGTATGTTTAAAACAGTAATATTTTATTTCCTTGAAGGTTACTTTAGGCCTATTTAAAGACTTGAGTTGGACTGGAGGGCATAAGTCTAGTTGTTAGTTTAGCTACATTGGTTTCAGATTAAACAAAAAGTCCTCGTCTGACCTCGATGTACGTCCCAAAGTCAATATTCAGGAAATTATTATTCCTAGCAAATAGTTTCTCTGCTTTGAAACAGCGGAGCAACTTTTAGAAATAATTAAAAGCAATTCAGTCGGGGGCACGTATCTACGCTTTGAGGAATAGATACAGTGGGGCAAAAAAGTATTTAGTCAGCCACCAATTGTGCAAGTTCTCCCACTTAAAAAGATGAGAGAGGCCTGTAATTTTCATCATAGGTACACTTCAACTATGACAGACAAAATGAGGGAAAAAATCCAGAAAATCACATTGTAGGATTTTTTATGAATTTATTTACAAATTATTGTGGAAAATAAGTATGTAACAAAGTCCGGTGTTTGAATCCCTATCCTGGTCTGAACTATGTTAAAACTCTGAACCACTCAATAGAGAGAGCCCGGGTTACTCCTAAAGAGGAAGGTTGATTTGGATCTGGACCCCCTGTAGAGATGTGAAAAGCACCCAGTTGAGATGTGAAATGACAAAGAGGTGGTGTGAATAAAGAGTAGCCCTCAGGCCTAAAGCCCTGGTGTGAATAAAGAGTAGCCCTCAGGCCTAAAGCCCTGGTGTGAATAAACAGTAGCCCTCAGGCCTAAAGCCCTGGTGTGAATAAAGAGTAGCCCTCAGGCCTAAAGCCCTGGTGTGAATAAAGAGTAGCCCTCAGGCCTAAGGCCCTGGTGTGAATAAAGAGGGTAGCCCTCAGGCCTAAAGCCCCGGTGTGAATAAAGAGAGTAGCCCTCAGGCCTAAAGCCCCGGTGTGAATAAAGAGTAGCCCTCAGGCCTAAAGCCCCGGTGTGAATAAAGAGAGTAGCCCTCAGGCCTAAAGCACTGGTGTCAATAAAGAGTAGCCCTCGGGCCTAAAGCCCTGGTGTGAATAAAGAGTAGCCCTCGGGCCTAAGGCCCTGGTGTGAATGAAGAGTAGCCCTCAGGCCTAAGGCCCTGGTGTGAATAAAGAGAGTAGCCCTCAGGCCTAAGGCCCTGGTGTGAATAAAGAGGGTAGCCCTCAGGCCTAAAGCCCCGGTGTGAATAAAGAGAGTAGCCCTCAGGCCTAAAGCCCCGGTGTGAATAAAGAGTAGCCCTCAGGCCTAAGGCCCCGGTGTGAATAAAGAGATTAGCCCTCAGGCCTAAAGCCCCGGTGTGAATAAAGAGAGTAGCCCTCAGGCCTAAAGCACTGGTGTCAATAAAGAGTAGCCCTCGGGCCTAAAGCCCTGGTGTGAATAAAGAGTAGCCCTCGGGCCTAAGGCCCTGGTGTGAATAAAGATAGTAGCCCTCGGGCCTAAGGCCCTGGTGTGAATAAAGAGTAGCCCTCAGGCCTAAGGCCCTGGTGTGAATAAAGAGTAGCCCTCAGGCCTAAGGCCCTGGTGTGAATAAAGAGAGTAGCCCTCAGGCCTAAGGCCCCGGTGTGAATAAAGAGATTAGCCCTCAGGCCTAAAGCCCCGGTGTGAATAAAGAGAGTAGCCCTCAGGCCTAAAGCACTGGTGTCAATAAAGAGTAGCCCTCGGGCCTAAAGCCCTGGTGTGAATAAAGAGTAGCCCTCGGGCCTAAGGCCCTGGTGTGAATAAAGATAGTAGCCCTCGGGCCTAAGGCCCTGGTGTGAATAAAGAGTAGCCCTCAGGCCTAAGGCCCTGGTGTGAATAAAGAGTAGCCCTCAGGCCTAAGGCCCTGGTGTGAATAAAGAGAGTAGCCCTCAGCCCTAAGGCCCTGGTGTGGATAAAGAGAGTAGCCCTCAGGCCTAAAGCCGTGATGTGTGTACCTCGGGCAGTTGTTGTTGCCATCCTGTACCTGTCCCGCAGGTGTGGTGTTCGGATGTACCGATCCTGTGCAGGGGTTGTTACACAAGGTCTGCCACTGTGAGGACGATCAGCTGTCCGTCCTGTCTCCCTGTAGTGCTGTTTTAGGTGTCTTACAGTACGGACATTGCAATGTATTGCCCTGGCCACATCTGCAGTCCTCAGGCCTCCTTGCAACATGCCTAAGGCACGTTCACACAGATGAGCAGGGACCCTGGGCATCTTTGTTTTGGTGTTTTTCAGAGTCAGTAGAAAGGCCTCTTTAGTGTCCTAAGTTTTCATAACTGTGACCTTAATTGCCTACTGTCTGTAAGCTGTTAGTGTCTTAACGACCGTTCCACCGGCAGGGTAGCCTAGTGGTTAGAGTGTTGGACTAGTAACCGAAAGGTTGCAAGGTCAAATCCCCGAGCTGACAAGGTACAAATCTGTCGTTCTGCCCCTGAACAGGCAGTTTAACCCACTGTTCCTAGGCGGTCATTGAAAATAAGAATTTGTTCTTAACTGACTTGCCTAGTTAAATAAAGGTAAAATAAAAAATGTATTGTTTATGGTTCATTGAACAAGCATGGAACAAGCATTGTTTACGGTCGAAGGAATGAGCGTTACACCAAGGCCTGTACTCTGGAGCAGGATCGATTTGGAGGTGGAGGGTCCGTCATGGTCTGGGGCGGTGTGTCACAGCATCATCGGACTGAGCTTGTTGTCATTGCAGGCAATCTCAACGCTGTGTGTTACAGGGAAGACATCCTCCTCCCTCATGTGGTACCCTTCCTGCAGGCTCATCCTGACATGACCCTCCAGCATGACAATGCCACCAGCCATACTGCTGTTCTGTGCGTGATTTCCTGTAAGACAGGAATGTCCGTGTTCTGCCATGGCCAGCGAAGAGCCCGGATCTCAATCACATTGCGCACGTCTGGGGCCTGTTGGATCGGAGGGTGAGGGTTAGGGCCATTCCCTCCAGAAATGTCAGGGAACTTGCAGGTGCCTTGGTGGAAGAGTGGGGTAACATCTCACAGCAAGAACTGGCAAATATGGTGCAGTCCATGTGGAGGAGATGCACTGCAGTACTTAATGCAGGTGGTGGCCACACCAGATACTGACTGTTACTCTTATTTTGACCCCCCTTTGTTCAAGGACACATTATTCAATTTCTGTTCGTCACATGTCTGTGGAACTTGTTCATGTCTCAGTTGTTGAGTCTTATGTTCATACAAATATTCACACCTGTTAAGTTTGCTGAAAATAATAGCAGTTGACAGTGAGAGGACATTTCTTTTTTGCTGAGTTAACATAATATACTGTATGGTGGCAGTTTGTTTCTGCTACGGTATGTTGTTCTTTCTAAAACCCTTCCTTGTTTGTGTGTTCCTACTCCTGTGTTTCACTCCCTCAGCTCTCGGCACTGCAGAGCCAGCTGGAGTTCCAGGAGACGTCTATGGTCGAGAAGTCCCTGGTCAGCAGGCAGGAGGCCAAGATCCGAGAGATGGAGACCAAGATGGAGTTTGAGAAAACACAGGTCAAACGCTTGGAGGTGAGAGCATGCAGGGGGGCTGAGCGGCATTCTAGAGGAGGAGCATTGGCTGCGCCGGGGGGGGGGGGGGGGTCAGGTCAGGGCTGAAGAATTGCCCAGTGGTTGAGGGACGATTGACTCCCACCACCTCCACCATATAAGTTTTGCCACCTCACAAACGGTCTATTTTTAGTGCTGGATTCAGCCTCACAACCTTCTTCTAACTTAGACTGTTAGCATATCACAGTTAGATAATGCCTTCTGCTATGTTTGTCCTCTGACTAGCTCATATTATATTCACTCCACAAAATAATTTGTTATTCTGTCAGTTTCAAATTACATTGTGATATTGCCTGCGACAAACATTTAAGTGAAGGATAAAGGTTACTGTTCGCACACAGCCAGGGAAAAATAGAAATCCATTTTCTTCCCCTCAGACAAATGCATCTTTGCTCAGTTTGGCAACTTTTGGACTTGTAATTACCATCAATGTGTAGACAGCCAGACACACTGCTTTAACTCCAATCTAAAAGTAAAACTCTCTCAGAGAATCCCTCTCTGTCAATGTTCTCCACTGGATGGAATAATAGAAAGACCAACTAAGAATTGTTCAGTTTTGGGAAGGATACGTCCAAAGTTATAAGGGGTTTTAAGGTCGTATTTAGCCATGTCTTGTTGCTACTCATGGCATTTGAAACCACTGTGAGTGGCTGGATATTTCTGGTAGACAGAAAACTATAGGAGGCCAATCAATAAACATCTGAGAGGGCAGAGAGCAGAACTTACCCACTCACAGTGTGAAACATCGACAAGGCTGGAGGCTAATGGCTGTTTAGCATTAGTGGAGGCTGGATTCAGCCTTTTCAGTGCATTGAAGTTGCTGTATGTGCTCATATGAAATGCTGGAGCATTCTTCTGCGGTGCAAATACAGTATGTAGCAGAACGATGTTTAGCAAGTAGACTCTATTTAATTAGTAGTTTCTTGCCCTTACTTGGGGAATATCTCAAAGCAAGTAAGTTTATTTCTTGAACTGCATTGTTGGTTCGGGGCTTGTAAGTAAGGATTTAAAGGCAAGGTCTACACCTGTTGTATTCGGCGCATGTGACCGATACAATATGATTTGATTTTTTGGTGTAGGTTTTTCCTCAACTGAATCCCATTTTAGATATGGAGTATCTCTCACATAGCTGCATGCATGATACGGTCTCTGACCTGTACCAGATGTAGACTGTGAGTGCAGTGTTTCTTCTAACATGGTCCCTGTCTGCTGTTGGTCATTCAGAGCCTGGTGGCCCGTCTAAAGGAGAACCTTGAGAAGCTAACAGAGGAGCGGGATCACCGCAGCACCAGCGAGACCCGGGAGAAGGAGCAGAACAAGCGGCTCCAGAGACAGATCAGAGATATCAAGGAGGAGATGGGAGAGCTGGCCAAGAAGGAGGGAGAGGCCAGCCGCAAGAAACATGAGCTGGTAAGACCCAAAGTCACAAATGGGCCGAGGGGACTGGGGCACTGTACAGACTGGCTTTTTACAGTGGGGCGCTTTGAAGATATGAAATAACGGCTGCAGTTCCCATCAACCTTGCTTTGTTCAGGATTATTAGACATTCAGAAAAATGAGAACGACAAAAGAGACTTCAGAAATGGTCAGATGTAGGTTTAATGCTGGGACCTTAGCTTAGAGTGTCTCACTCTCTTCCGACAGGAAATGGATATTGAAAGCTTGGAGGCAGCCAATCAGAGCCTGCAGGCGGACCTTAAACTAGCCTTCAAGAGGATTGGTGACCTCCAGGCCGCCATCGAGGACGAGATGGAGAGTGACGGCAACGAGGACCTCATCAGCAGGTATAGCTGTCTATTTTGTGCCCAGACATATACATTAACCTAATACAACAGGTATAGCTGTCTATTTAGTGCCCAAACATATAAATTCACTTAATATAATTAATTTTCCTCATGTCCTCTCATGACAGCAAGTGTCAGCTCGTCAGCACGCACTCAGCATAGAGAGCAGCTACTGTTACACAGTTAAACTGTAGATAAACTCAGCAGAAGAGATGGTAGGAAGAGGATGAGAGAGAGAGAGATGGAGAGAGAGAATGACCCAGTCAGGATGGATGTTCCATTGAAAGAGGCCTTGGATAAAGCAATCAGAGAGAACTCTCCCCCGACTCTGTCTTTTCTTATTCACACAATCTGAAAGATTTATTCGCTGAAAACTGCTGGGCTTAATTTTCAGGCCTTTAAAAATATATATATTCTTTGTTTCCTGTATTCGGTGAGATAGGCAGCTAGCTAAAGCTACGTCAGTGAAATCGAGTTCCGTCTCCTCCCGTTCCTTATTTATTTACTCGCTCTCTGTTCCTGCCGAGCCTTGTTTGTTTATTTGTTTGTTTATGAGTGCAGTCCCGGGGAGAAGGCCTTTCTTCCCTCTGTGAGTCAGGTTTGAGTATAGTGCGTACTCTTTCTTCTCTACGTGGTAACAGGATGGGGATCAGGATGATGTGGTGTGCTGAGTCAGTAACCCAGCAATATGCAGCGCTTGAATCTCTCCCACTGGGAGGAAATATATTTAATAGAACCACAGGGTCATCATCATATAATTAGAATACTAGTAATTGAATAGGATATATATGGTCATCACCACCACATCAGCCATGATATCCACAATGATTTAGGTTTTAGATCCTTCAAGCATTAGCCTATTCATCACGTTCTTTTGGTTTACTTGGACTGTACCTACCCATTTCCTGTCTCACTTTTCTCTTCTGTTTGTTTTGTGTTTGTATTCTTTATTTCTTTGTAACTCTGTCTGTCATCCATCATCATGACCAGTTTACAAGACATGGTGACAAAGTATCAGAAAAGAAGGAACAAAACGTGAGGAACTGGAGCTTGTGTTGTTTGACATTGTTTTAAATGCTATTTTGGAATAGTATGATGCCCTTCACTGAAAAGGATGCAATATCAAGCAGCAGATCTATTGTCCATGTTCAAGCCATCTCATATAAGTTCACGTTTACGGCATAGTCCATATGTCACTTCATAAGGACTTAACTATGGGATACCATTCAACGAACAAGCTCAGTGATACTGCATCGTTATTCCAGGGCTCAGCTATTCCCCCATAGCCTAATTTGCTACACTCTTCATTGCATGAGGCCACATGCTGAACTGCATGAATGCCATTGACAACATGCTTTTCTAAACCAAGCATAAAACAACCCCTTCCCCAGAGTGTCTGTGTGGTTATTCATTGAGTAACGCCTTAAACTGAGGGTAACATATATAATATCTAACTGGCGTAGTAAGCATCCATCGCTGGGTAAGTGTCATGTGGTGTCCACCAGGGCTCAGTTCTTGGACTCCTACCTTTCCAGTGAGAACCCTACATCCTTTCTCCCCTTGTGTTTGCTGTCCCAGCGTGTCCTCCGGGGGTTCTGTTGGACACCGCTGTGCCTTGTTTGAACAGTGTTCTTTGCCCAGAGGCTGCACGCCCGCTCTCAGGGCCTATTGAATATTTCAGAGCTTTGCTCTGGGGTGGATGTGAGATATGACTGTCTGCTTCTGACGACGGAAAGACGAATGGTGTGTTCCTCATGAATCTTTTACACTCACTATATAATGCAGAACCCTCAAATGTCTTACAAAAAGCTCTCTGCTCGTCTGGAAAGTGGCTCACATGCAGTGTTAACCTTTGGGTCTGGGCCATTCCAGTCCCCTGTCCATGTGCCCTTACAGCAGTTACTGACGTTTCTGCTGTTGAACCCTTGTTAAGCAGTATTGTAAAGTGCTGCTTTTTGTTAAAGCAGAATGTGTTCTGAATGTTAAAGGTAGACTCAGCGATGTGACGTCGATGCAGAAAGTAAACAGCATTAGTGGGTCATTTTCCGCAACAACTAAGAGCGTTGAAGCGTGAGGCTCAACTTCGCCACTGTTTTGGTCGTGTGGATGCCACACTGTGAACAGAATGAAGCAAACCCATGCACATGCACAGCTACTGTATGTGACTGTCTGAAAGTCAAGTCTTGCATCTCGCTCATCTCAATATCTGTGGTGCTGCTCGTGGCAACATCATTTAGCTGAGTCTACCTTTAATGATGGGCTTGTACAACACTGGCGCATTACAGCAGAGAATGTGGTGTTGGGAAGTTCATGTTTTTTAGGGAGTAATTGGATGAGAGACCCCAGCTGTTCTTTCCAGGGTTTTTGTTATTGAATCCTAACATGTCCTTTATGTTGTTCAGTACTAGGCAGTAATGGCAATAATAGCTACTGATTTGATAACAAAGTTTTGATGGATGGGCATGTATATAATACATAGAAATAATTGACAATTGACTGGCAGAAAGTTGAAAAACAAAAGAAGTTGCACACCTAGAATTACATGTAGGTACGCTTACAGAATATTGCCACAACAAAAGAGTCCCAAAAGTATTGCGCATTCAAAAGGCATCAGCTATCTTTACAGAGAACAAGGACTTTAACAACCGATGGTGCGCTATCCTAAACAAATGTTTAAGGCCGAATTGGATACTATAATTGTCTCCATCAAGGAGAGTTCGACACCAGACACAATTGCACACTCAAAGAGACGACCAAAGCACTCCAAGAGGACCTTAAAGCAGCCAAGATCGACAAATACCAAAGGGATACGCAGTCAACGCAGTCTACTACTGGCTGAATGCCAACCTGCGCCCGATTACCCAATAAAATCACATGTAAAATCAATAAATCACATGTAAAATCAATAAAATCACATACCCACTAAAATCACCTGTCACATGAGTTGATCTCGGAGAGACGAAGCAGGTACGGGGAGTAAAACATTTAATAAATAACGGACATTGAGCGAGACAGGAACAGTGTCAGCAAACTAACACTAAAGACTAAAACAATACAAAGCAGCAGTGGGGAACAGAGCTGGGGACTGACAAATATAGGGGAGGAAATAAACAGGTGATAAGTGGGTCCAGGTGAGTCTAATAACCCTGATGCGCGTGACGAGGGAAGGCAGGTGTGCGTGATGGATGGCAGGAGTGTGTGATGCAGGGCAACCTGGCACCCTAAAGCGCCAAGGGGAGGGAATAGGGGGAGCAGACGTGACAGTTAAGACTTACAAGAAGAAGGTCATGTTTTGTGGCTCCTCTACTGATTACACATGCTCAAGTGAAGAGGAAACACCAGCTGTTACTGTACATGGCTCCTCCCCCTCTGGCTCACAGTCCTCTTTTTTTAGGGGGACGCCATGGATCCATACAGAAAACTATCTGTAGACCTGACCGACAACAGGACATGACAACATTCTCCACAACCAGTCCACAGACGTCACTACCAAGAGCAACAACGCCACAAGGACCAGCCACCGCTCCCGGAGCCAGCAACGCAACAAATCCAAGTGGTGAATCTGTCAAGTAAGAGTTTAACTGCACCTCAGATCTCTGTATTATGAGCCTCCCGAGTGGTGCAGTGGTCTAAGGCACTGTATTGCATCGTCACTACAGACCCTGGTTCGATCCCAGGCTGTGTCACAGCTGGCCGTGACCGGGAGACCCATGAGGCAGAGCACAATTGGCCCAGCGTCGCCCAGGTTAGGGGAGGGTTTGGCCGGGATTTTCTTGTCCCATCGAAATCTAGCGACTTCTTCTGGCGGGCCGGGGGCCTGCAAGCTGACTTCGGTCGCCAGCTGGACAGTGTTTCCTCCGACACATTGGTGCGGCTGGCTACCGGGTTAAGCGAGCAGTGTGTCAAGAAGCAGTGCAGTTTGGCAGGGTCGTGTTTCGGAGGCTCTCAACCTTTGTCTCTCCTTAGTCCATAGGGGAGTTGCAGTGATGGGACAAGACTGTAACTACCAATTGGATATAATGAAATTGGGGAGAAAAAGGGGTAAAAAAATTACAATAAAAAATGATCTCTGTATTGTCTAAAGAATTATATTTTGTACCCACTAGCACATATACCTTCAATATGCAGGTGGATCTCTACAAATTCATACGCACATTGCGGCTGAAACTGTTTTTTTGCAATGTATTCAGACCTCCATCCACATTCGTCCCACATGGGCCAGCTGTGGACACGTACTACAGACTGGTGCGTAAAGACATAGCCAAACTAGAGACCTCTATTCCCTATGTCAGGAACAACATTACAAGCCCTTAATGATCTCCAGATAATTAAGAATGATCTCCAGAATGAAAACTCTATAGTTACAGTGCATTCGGAAACTATTCAGACATTCTTCCACATTTTGTTACGTTACAGCCTTATTCTAAAATGGATTAAATACATAAAAATCTCATGAATACACAATACCCGATAATGACAAAGCAAAAACAGTCTTGTAGACACTTATTTTCATAAGTATTCAGACCCTTTGCTATGAGACTTAGCTCAGGTGCACCCTGTTTCCATTTATCATCCTTGAGCTGTTTCTACAACTTGATTGTAGTCCACCTGTGGTAAATTCAATTGATTGGACATGATTTGGAAAGGCACACACCTGTCTATATAAGGTCCCACAGTTGACAGTGCATGTCAGAGCACAAACCAAGCCAAGAGGTCGAAGGAATTGTCCATAAAGCGCGGACACTATTGAGGCACAGATCTGGGGAATTGTACCAAAAAAATATTTTCAGCATTGAAGGTCCCCAAGAACACAGTGGCCTCCATCATTCTTAAATGGAAGAAGTTTGGAACCATCAAGACTCTTCCTATGGGTGAACCTTCCAGAAGGTTTACAGCACTCCACCAATCAGGCCTTTATGGTAGAGTATGGTAGACTAGTCAAGATCGAGAGAAAGATGAACAGAGCAAAGTACAGAGAATATCCTTGGTGAAAACCTGCTCCAGAGCACTCAGGACCTCAAACTGGGGTGAAGGTTCACCTTCCAACAGGACAACGACCCTAAGCACACAGCCAAGACAACGCAGGAGTGACTTCGGGACAAGTCTCTGAATGTCCTTGAATGGCCCAGCCAGAGCCGGGACTTGAACCTGATCGAACATCTCTGGAGAGATCTGAAAATAGCTGTGCAGCAACGCTCCTCATCCAACCTAACAGAGCTTGAGAGGATCTGCAGAGAAGAATGGGAGAAACTCCACAAATACAGATGTGCCAAGCTTGTAGCGTCATACCCAAAAAGACTCAAGGCTGTAATTGCTGCCAAAGGTGCTTCAACAAAGTACGAGTAAAGGGTCTGAGTACTTATGTAAATGTGATGTTTCATTTTTTATTTGTAATACATTTGCAAAAATGTCTAAACCTGTTTTTGCTTTGTCATTATGGGGTATTGTGTGTAGATTGATGAGGGAAAAAACAATTTAATAAATTTTAGAATAAAGCTGTAACGTAACAAAATGCGGAAGAAGTCAAGGGGTCTGAATACTTTCTGAATCCACTGTATGCCTTCCCACCCATGGCTGCGCCCCTGCCCAGTCAAGTGAAATCCATAGATTAGGGCCTAATGAATTTATTTAAATTGACTGATTTCCTTCTATGAACTGTAACTCAGTAAGATCTGAGCAATTGTTACATGTTGCGTTAATATTTTTGTTCATTATAAATTAACAATGTCAGGATGAAAGAAAGTAAAACAAAAACAAGCTGCGTCACAATCTCCCTTTTTAATCTGGTATTGGAGATCACAGCAATAGCATATGTGTCTGAATAGGTTTTGAACAGATGCGTATTGGATGGCATAGCGCCGACAGAGATGGTCGCCTCGATTCGAGTTCTTAGGAAACTATGCAGTATTTTGTTTTTTTTATGTATTATTTCTTACATTGTTAAATCTTAAGTCTTATTCCATACAGCCGGAAAGAACTATTGGATATAAGATCAACGTCAACTTACCAACATTATGTCCAGGAATACGACTTTCCCAAAGCGGATGCTCTGTTCGGACCACCACCCAGGACAATGGAGCTAATTCTAGTAGGCGATCCAAAACAAAAGGGGCAGACAAAACGGCCTCCCGTCCAGGCTCCGTAGACATGCACACCGATCCTGAATATACTACTAGCCAACGTCTTGTCTCTTGACAACAAGGTAGATGAAATTCGAGCAAGGGTTGCCTTCCAGAGAGACATTAGAGATTGTAACATCCTCTGTTTCATGGAAACATGACTCTCTCGGGATATGTTGTCGGAATCGGTTCAGCCACCGGGCTTCTCCATGCATCGCGCCGACAGAGATAAACACCTCTGGGAAAAGGAAGAGCTGCGGTGTATGCTTTATGATTAACGACTCATGGTGTAATCATAACAACATACAGGAACTCAAGTCCTTCTGCTCACCTGATCTAGAATTGCTTACAATCAAGTGCCGGCCATTTTACCTACCAAGAGAATTTTCGTCAGTTATAGTCACAGCTGTGTACATTCGCCCTCAAGCGGACACCAAGACGGCCATCAAGGAACTTCACTGGACTATATGCAATCTGGAAACCATACATCCTGAGGCTGCATTAATTGTAGCTGAGGATTTTAACAAAGCAAATTTGAGAACATGTCTACCTAAATTCTTCCAGTTATTGATTGCGCTACCCGCATGCGCAATACCCTTGACCACTGCTACTCTGACTTCCCCGAAGCAATACAAAGCCCCCCCCTTCGGCAAATCTGACCACAACGCCATCTTGCTCCTTCCGTCTTATAGGCAGAAACTCAAACAGGATGTACCCGTGACGAGAATCATTCAACGCTGGTCCGACCAATCAGAAGCCACACTTCAAGATTGTTTTGATCATGCGGACTGGAATATGTTCCGGTCAGCCTCAGAGAACAACATCGACCTATACGCTGACTCGGTGAGTGCGTTTTATAAAGACTGTGACTATTAAAACCTACCCTAACCAGAAACCGTGGATAGATGGCGGCATCCAAGCAAAACTGTTGAATTTATTATGGATTTATTATGGAAAAATTAATAAACAATATCCCCATTTTAAATAGAATTGTGTCTAGGTTGAGAGCGGGGGGGTTCGGTTAAGACAGTGAAATGACGTCATGATCTGTATTTAAACTGATGCATGTGTTTTGAGTGGTAGCGCCCTTGAGAATAAATTCTATTACCTATTATTTAAAGACTGGTCTGCGTCTATTTTATGCAAACAAGAAATCTTACAAATTCTCATAAAATAGATTAAGGGCTTTCAATTGATGAAAGCACATTGTCATAATTAAATTATACTAACAAAAACTGAAAGCGCGATCCATCGCATTTAACCATGGAAAGAGGTCTGGGATTATGTCTGAATATAAACAGTCTAGCTATTTCCTCCGCAAGGAAATCAAACAAGCGAAATGCCAGTACAGGGACAAGGTGGAGTCGCAATTTAACAGCTCAGACACGAGGTACGTGGCAGGGTCTACAGGAAATCACGGGCTGCAAAAATAAATCTAGCCCCGACACCGACATCACACTCCCAGACAAACTAAACACCTTCTTTGCCCGCTTTGAGGATAATACAGTGCCACCGTCGAGGCCCACTAACAAGGACTGCGCCCTCCCCTGTCCTTCTCCGTGGCTGACGTGAGTAAAACATTTAAACGTGTTAACAATCACAAGGCTGCTGGCACAGATGGCATCCCTAGCCGCGTCCTCAAAGCATGCGCAGACCAGCTGGCTGGTGTGTTTACGGACATATTCAATTGCTCCCTATCCCAGTCTGTTGGGATGCTGTTCATTGGCTACAGCTCCGAATTCAGCACCATAGTACCCTCCAAGCTCATCATCAAGCTGGAGGCCCTGGGTCTCAACCCCGCCCTGTGCAACTGGGACCTGGACTTTCTGACGGGCCGCCCCAGGTGGTGAAGGTAGGAAACAACATCTCCACTTCGCTGACCCTCAACACTGGGGCCCCACAAGGGTGCGTGCTCAGCCCCCTCCTGTACTCCCTGTTCACCCTCGACTGCATGGCCATGCACGGTTCTAACTCAATCATCAAGTTTGCAGACGACACAATAGTAGTGGGCTTGATTACCAACAACGACGAGACAGCCTAAAGGGAGGAGGTGAGGGCACTCGGTGTGGTGTCAGGAAAATAACCTCTCACTCAACGTCAACAAAGGAGATGATCGTGGACTTCAGGAAACAGCACCCCCCCCCCCCCCCCTCCTATCAACATCGAAGGGACAGCAGTGGAGAAGGTGGAAGGTTTTAAGTTCGTCGGCGTACACATCACAAACAAACTGAAATAGTCAGACAGTGTGGTGAAGAAGGCGCAACAGCGCATCTTCAACCTCAGGAGGCTGAAGGAATTTGCCTTGTCACCCAAAACCCTGACAAACTTTTACAGATGCACAATCCAGAGTATCCTGTCGGGCTGTATCACAGCCTGGTACATCAACTGCACAGCCCACAACCGCAAGGCTCTCCAAAGGGTGGTGCGGTCTGCACAACTGATCACCGGGGGAAAACTACCTGCTCTCCATGACACCTACAGCATCCGATGTCACAGGAAGGCCAAAAAGATCATTAATGGACATCAACCACCCGAGCCACTGCCTTTTCACACCACTACCATCCAGAAGGCAAGGTCAGTACAGGTGCATCAAGCTGGGACCGAGAGACTGAAAAACAGCTTCTATCTCAAGGCCATCAGACTAACTCAAGGCCATCACTAACTCAGAGAGGCTGCTGCCTACATTGAGACCCAATCACTTTATGCAATGCACTCCAAATAATGCCACTTTAATAATGTTTACATATCTTACATTACTCATGGTATAAAGTACAGTATATACATCTATTGCATCTTCGCCATCGCTCATCCATATACTTACATGTACATATTCTCATTCACCCCTTTAGATTTGTGTGTATTAGATAGTTGTTAGGGGAATTGTTAGATTACTTGTTAGATATTATTGTTAGATATTACTGCACTGTCGGAACTAGAAGCACAAGCATTTCGCTACACTCGCATTAACATCTGCTAACCATGTGTATGTGACAAATAAAAGTTGATTTGATTTGATGCCTGGCTGGCTGGCTGTGTTGAACCCCCATAGGGAGATGCTGTCTAGGCTGAGCTGCTTAATAAAAGCCCAAATGTTCTTAACATCAACACAGACGCTTGTAAGACTCAGGGACATCAAAGAGGAGCAGGGCGGAGGGAGCAGAAGAGGATCCATAGGAGCTAATGATGAATGTAATAGTGTGTAACAGAGATGTACAACCAATGGAGGCAGATTGTCACAGACAATTAATGTCTCCCTCCACACGCTGTGTTTGTTTGCCTCCCCTGGGCTCTCGGCACGGCTTAACTAATGGTATGGCGGTCAAGGATATAAATCGTGTGTGACACCATGTGTGAAGCGCTCAATTATAAAGGGTCCGTGGTCCCGTCGGTTTGTTTTGGCCCCGGCCCGGGGGAAGGAAGGCCTCTGTGATCTGAATGCATCACCTCCATTTACCCATGGGCTCCTCCTTGGACAAAATGCACAGGGGGAAAGAGAAGCACATCCTTCAAGTCGTGGACAGGTCTCCTTCACCCCCCAAAAACATTTGAATCTCAACAGGATTGTACTTGTATAAATGAATACAAAAATTGTGCTTAAGGAAATTCTCTCCTTGAATTAGGCATTTTTGACTATTTTGTACGGAGGGTTTTGACATTGATTTTGCATAATGACAGCTAATGTCATTTTTCCCTGGTGATGTAATCAGGGTCAAGAGAAACAAAATACCAGCCTTCCCCCAAAAAATATTCTTAAACCATTTAGGTTTTTCGATTTTTTTCTTTCTTTAAAGCAACATCAGTGCTCTTAGTATTCCTGGGGCGGCGATAGTTCTTCAAAGCAGTATGTTGCCAGATAAGTGAACGGATAAAAGACTAATCTTAAGAGGCTGGGGAGGAGTTGACTCGCAAAGCCCAACAAAGACACAAATAGAAGAGATTTATACTGTGTGTATATATATATATATATACTGTGTATATATATATATATATATATATACACACACAGTGGGGCAAAAAAGTATTTAGTCAGCCACCAATTGTGCAAGTTCTCCCACCATACTTTGCAAATAAATTCATAAAAAATCCTACAATGTGATTTTCTGGATTTTTTCCCCCTCATTTTGTCTGTCATAGTTGAAGTGTACCTATGATGAAAATGACAGGCCTCTCTCATCTTTTTAAGTGGGAGAACTTGCACAATTGGTGGCTGACTAAATACTTTTTTGCCCTATTGTATATTTTGTTGTTTTATCTCGGAGGAGAGGAGATGAGTTAACAGCCGTGGAATTGTCTGCACCGGTTAGCTAACTTTAGCTTGTTTTTTCCCAGGTCTCCTTTATTCTTTCTTTGCCCCCATATTGACAAGGCCTCTGTGCCAAAGCCAGCCACTCACTCTGTCACAATAACAATTCTCACTGAAAGTCCCCACATTGTCAAATAGGCCAGGCATGGCCTGCAAAGTTAATTACAGCTTCCCTCCTAGAGAAATGCTTTTATCTCGACTCCCAACCTTCTCCTTCCCTTATAAACACTGCCATCTTAGTGCCTAGTATTTGAAGTTATTGTACAGTTTAAAACAGAGCTGCCTAGTTATGACCATTCTACGATCAGGGGATGCTTTTGTATCTCTGCCTCTTAACGATTTTAATTGTAGCTACTGTATGTACTGGTGGGTCTTGTGCTGCAGTATACGTCCTGAAAAAGCTATTTTCTCTCTACTCCACAGCAAGATAAGAGGTTTTTAAAAGCAGATGTGGAGATTTTGAACCACCCCCGATCGATGTCTCAGTTTTATTATTAAGCTGTAACACCTTAATTTCGCAGCACCACATGAGCATTGGGCTCTGACGGCACTTAATGAGTGTCATGCTCTTTTCAACCGTGTCAAATTTCTGACAACCCTCCATTTCTCCTCACGCTTCGCAGTAGGCTGTCGACGCCATAATGATAATTTAGAGAGAAAACAGCTCAGCACCCAAGCTGTGCACCAAATCATTTTGTCAAGAGCTCAACCGCAACTTTGGGGGCTGTGGAGGGAATAGATAAGTGGGTGAGATGAAAGTGAAAATCCCTACGTTTTGTGCCCATTCTCTTCACTTTCCACTTTATCCCATTCCTGGTCTCTCTCCTTGACTTGAGTGGTCTCTCACCTTAACTTGAGTGGCTTTGGATCAGAGTGAATGGAATTGAGTCCTCTTTGGGGGACAAACTGTGCCCCATTGCCAGCTAACCACAGGGCCACAGTGATAACACTCCTAACAGTGACAACAAGTGCGGCGATGTGTGTGTTTCCTAGAGCTCCTGTGGTCTAGTGCATGTGGTTTTCTATTGTCTTCTCTCCTAATTCAATTATGTGGTCCTCCTTGGTTGCCTCACTAACTTCCAATACTACAGAATCCTTCTCTCCCCCTCTCCTTCTCTCTTCAACTTCACTCCATCCCTCTCTCACCCCTCCCTCCATCTCCTCTCCCTCTTCCTCTTTATACATTTTCTCCATCACTCTTTCAGCTCTTCCCCACCTCTCTTTTTCTCTACTCCCATCCTGTCCTCCCACTGATGTTGTGTTTTGTCCCTCCCCTCCACACAGTGAGGGAGACTCATCTGACTTGGAGATTGAAGACTGTGTGGACGGGGTCAAGTCCTGGCTGTCCAAAAACAAGGGATCTACCAAGAACCTCTCAGATGACGGCAGCCTCAAGAGCTCCAGGTCAGTATGGCACATCTTCACCACTAAGGTCCTGTCTTCACCACTAAGGTCCTGTCTTCACCACTAAGGTCCTGTCTTCACCACTAAGGTCCTGTCTTCACCACTAAGGTCCTGTCTTCACCACTAAGGTCCTGTCTTCACCACTATGGTCCTGTCTTCACCACTATGGTCCTGTCTTCACCACTATGGTCCTGTCTTCACCACTATGGTCCTGTCTTCACCAACACACGCACATTCCCCCTGCTTACAGAGCAGCCCAAACTGGTTTTAGTGTCCAGTCCCCCCCTATCAGGATGTTGACGTCGTCCAGCCTAGCACTTAGCTCATAGGGAGGTGTTATTATTATTATTACTGGTGTTTCCTCCAGCCTCTTTGTCTTTTATTGTCACTGCCTTGATGACAGCCGCCTCCCTGGCAGTTTTATCGACATGCCCGGTGGCCAGCTGGCAGGCATACCTATACCCCTCCTCTCTCCCCCCTCCTCTTCCTCTCTCTCTCCCGTTCTCCCCTCTCCCTGAGATTAATGGATGTGTCTGACAGCTTCGATTGCCCTAGATTTGTCTGTCCCACACCCCCACTTCAGCTGCTCACAACTTTGAAATACTTTTAAGAGTTTTTAAATCTCTCGTAACTGTGTGTCCCCACAGACATCCTCCCTTCCTTCAGGAGAGCTCAGTTCCTTGATCTCAGTTGTGTGTGTTGGTTAAGATGGAAACACACACACATGGGAAGTGTGTGTCCATCTCTCTTGCTGAATCACTCAACATATTTAACCACAATGAGATGCTTGACTATAATTATTTCTAACATTTACACACATGAAATTCAAATGAATACCCCCCTACTAAACTAGTTCAAAACAGAGACTTTGATTTTGCATAAAGGAATTGATTAGAACAAGACATTTTGTTTGAGGATATTTCTCGAGTCAGTACATATCTTAAATTTGTATCTTGTGCATCTGTTTTTTTTCCTGTGTTGAAGTTGTGAATTCAAACAGACATTCTCTACCCCACATTAGTTTGAATCATTGTTATATCTACTTGTCTTTACTTTCTTCCTGCTAAGTTCAATATATGCTCATCTTATTCCTGTTTATTCCTATCATTCATCTCTCCTTTTTAAGTTTGTAATTCATCTATCATTATTTCTCTCTTCCTCTTCCACTTCCTCCATCTACTTCAACTTTTTTCTGTCCTGCCACTCCTCCCTCCCTCCCTCTTTCTAGATTTGCCATAAACGTAGACGCAAAGGAAGGGAAAGAGTGGAAAGAGGGTAAGGAATGGAAAGAGTTTAACAAAGAGGGCAAAGAGAAAGAGGTAGATCAGAGCAGGCCAGTGTCTGTGATGAGTTCCCTGAGCTACAGGAAGCACTCCAACATCAATGACTCCATCGGAGGTAAAGGGGACGACAGCTCCCTCGTCAGTTCCCTCAAGAAGGAAAAGGACTCCCATGAGTCTATCACCTCCTTCCGTAAGGCTAAGCCCAAATGCTCCTCAACCCAGGGTGACTCCTACTCAGTCAGCTCCAGCTCCTGGAGGAAGTCCCAGACTGGGAATGATGATGACCGTGGCTCAGTTATCTCCCAGGCCTACACTGAAGCCACCAGCAGGGCTAGGAAGGGCATGGACAGCCGCTGGGGAGACTTCGACAAAGAGTCCATCGTGTCCTCCATGGCCCCCAGCCGGGCCTGCGTTGCCACCACCTGCTGTGGCCTGAGCCCAAAGGACGACACCAAGTCGACCATCAGCCTGGGTATGTTCAGTCCCCTGAGCCGCCGCAGCACTTCCGCACACTGTACGGACGAGTCATATGGAAGAAGTGGTCGCTGCCCCAGCAGCCCCTCTCTTAGTCGTCGTTCTGGGGGCAGGAGCCCTGGCAGCGTAAGCCGTGCTGACTCACGCATATCTGACTTCCGCAGCTGCCGCCTCAGCGAGTTCGATGACATGGAGGACGGGCACAGCGTGGCCCTCACTGATCGCTCCTCAGCCTACAGCCCCCACTCCTCCACGGGACGCAGCCTGTCCATGCCCCCGCCACCCGTCCGCTCCTACAGAGATGATGACGAGCTCCCTGACACCTCGGACATCAAGCAGGCCACCGTCAGCCACCGCAATTACCTGGACCCCGACCTGGAGAAGGCCATCAACGAGGTGCTCAACTTCAAACCCATCAAGTTCAAACGCACCAGCCTGGAAGACTCAGAGGCCGAGGCAGGGAGGAAAGAGGACGACACAGAGGACGACAGGAAGAGTGTGCTTAGCGTTAGGGGGAGAGGCGACAGGGAGGCGGACAGCGGGCGCAGCACCAGCAGTCTGAGACGCTCAGCGTCGGCCGTGGATTGTAGGAGGTCCTCCAGCAGTATGAGCAGCCGCAGCCACAGCCGCAGCCACAGCCGCAGCCACAGAGGAAAGAAGAGCAAAGGCAAGAAGAAGAAGAGGAGCCACAGCTCCGAGTCAGACGGCTCCGATGAGGACCGCTGCAGCAAGAAGGGCAGCTCCAAGAACAAAGGCAAGAAGTCCAAAAAGATGTCCAAAAAGGAGTCCTCTTCTTCATCCTCATCCTTGGATTCAGAGTCTGACTCAGAGTCTAGCTCCAGCTCTGGTGCTTCTACCATCTCCTACAAAAGCACCAACAGCGTGAAGAGAGCCCCTGGCCGCCAGGCCTCTAGCCCAGAGGGGGAGAGGGAGGCGGGGACGCCTGCTGAAGGGCAGCCCCTTCCTAACAAGAAGGAGGAGAAGAATAGGAAGAAGAAAGTGGACAACCTGATGATGAAGTATCTGTACAGACCGGACAGTGACTGAGGCTGGCAGTAGGTGATGCCTGTTGCCTGGTGTGGAGTGTAGGAGTGTGTCCACTGCATGGTGTTGTGGTCTAACCACAGAGAGAGGTTGCTCAGTCAAGCCTCTCCTGAGTACAATATAATATAACCTAAATATCCAGTCACCTTTTGAAAGCCTAATACCACATCAGTTGTGTTATGAATGATGCATCACTTTGACTTACTTGACCTATTCCTGTTAGGGCTTCAACAGTACATCATCATTACTGTAGAGATGTACAATGGCTCATCTCAAGACATTTTAGTTTTCTATTTACACTCTCAATTCCTAAATACTAATTGAGGTCCTTAATTCACGAGAGCTCATCAGAAAGCAATTTGAATTTGCATCTCTTCAATGGCAATCATTGTGACATTGCTTTGCACTGCTGTAATTCAGAGAGAGGGGGGGGGTGAGAGAGAGAGATAAGCGTGTTGTGGATGCATTACAATGCCGATTAGCCTAGCAGCAGGGGCTTAGATCGGAGGAAAAGACAAAGCTGACTTGGGTGTAGCCGTAGTGCTGCTCACTAGTTCTCCACCCAAACGTCAGCCTGATTTATGGCCCCGGAAATAAGAAAATACCAGGGGTCGTCAATTAAGACGGCCACCATAGATTTCCCCTGCAGCCCCATTAACTCTGGCCGTAATTAGACCCACTGCATTGATTTACACAAGCAGCAAGTTCTTTTTAGATGCCCGATTGACAGTAATTAACACTAGGTTTGCATTATTTAAGCATGCCTGAATGTTAAATCCCGTTCAGACTAGCAATAGCGGTAGGCTGCAGGAAGACTATCTAATGACAGAGAGAGGGTACTGAAGCCAGACAGTGCACTGTAGGTGTGCCATTCTTCTGTTTTTGGAGAGGAAACCACAGCGCATAGCAGATTTATTCAACCACACCAGAACCAGAATCCATCACATTCTCTCTGTGTAATAAGTTTGTTTTTTTGTTTAAAAAATGGTATACAAATGGACCTACTTTAGTTTTATGACTAAAGCTACGGTAGTATGCATCCGTGCATGTGTTTGTGTACATTTATAATGTCTAACATTACATAAAGGATAAGAACATTGGATCGATGTTTGGTAATGATCGTGCCCCACTGTGTCCCAACTATCCTCAGTTGTCTTTTGATCCTTTTTCTTTCTCTCTCCTTCCAGTCCTAGCCGAAGACGTTTCTGCTCGGACAAATCCGAGGAAGAAGAGGAGGAAGAACAAAAAGGTGGTGCGTCTCGAGGGTCCTACCGCTCCAGATATACACGCGGCAGCTACCTGAACAACAGTGACAGTGAAGACAAGCCCTCTGAGACAACGTAGTTAACACACACACCAGCCAACACAGGCTGCATGTTGAGAGGGCCCCAGTGGTGCATGATCGGACTCACTGTGCTGTTATCACACACGTGCACACACTCACAACCACTCTGTTCTTCTAACCCTGCAACATGATACTATGACTGTCATTATTATTCTACTATTACAGCTTGCATTGCTAAGGTCTAGAGAAGGTGCCATAGTACGTCAGTGTACAGTACACAACACCAATGGTTTCTCTCACTCCACTGGGCCAACCCTGTCTTAATGTATTTCACCAGTCACATGTGACTGTGTCTCCATCTTGGATCTGGCCCCACCAGTTGAACAGCACCTCCATTAATAATGACTTGTCTTTCTTGTCTCTGCTAGCTGCATGAGGACAGCTGCTGCTTGGCTGGAGCCATCGTCTCCTCCTTCCTAGATTTGATCATGATCATGGTTGTAACTGAGCCAAGGAACTGTAGCTATGTTCCCTGATGTTTTATCACTGCATTGGGAGACAAGAAAGAAAAGAAAAAAAGAGGGAGAAAATAAATACCAAAAAAACCTTTGTTGCAACTAGGTGTGTACACTGTGTTATTTCTTATTTGATCGTCCTGGTAAAAAAAGACCAGAGTTTATTTTTGGGAGATATAAGTAGGGTCCTCTACAGCTGGCACCCACACAGCTGTGCTTAGATTCTGTCTGCAGTGCCACGCTGCGCCACACCGAACAAAGACGCTTTCATCGGCTCATCTGCTTGTTTTTTATTACTTGTTTTTGCAGGATAATAATGTTTCCTAACGGGAAGACAACAGAAGAGAGCTGCAGCACCAAACTGCTTGTGATGAAACTTTAGTCCTTTCTCTTCTTTTTTTAATCTTTTTGTTTTGATGTTTGAAATAAAATTAGAATTTGTTTTCAAGAGTGCTGCCATCAAGGACATGATTTCCAGGAGGTTTGAGTGTAGTGTACCCTATGAAATGCTTTGTCTCATTTGATTTCAACTTGAAATGAACTAAGTACTTTGCAGAAATGCTTTTGGGGGAGGGTCTTTGGCTGAGCTGGTTGTTGTTGTTCTTATGCTTTTCACTTGTTTTTTCTCTCCATTTGATGTGCTTTGCTTTCCAAAGGGAATGATATTCAACACCATGCTTTATGGTGGTTTGTCTGTAGTTTATATCTCCTTCAACACCCACATTTGGACCATACCATACTGGATTACACATGGTGAGGATTAAGTGTCCTCAACCAGCATGTTAAATCCACCACTGTAAACTGGATATAATGCATTCAAATCCTTTTGTGTTTCTGAAGCCTATTTGTCATGTAGGATTCATCAGTATTCTGTCCTGAACCAATGCTACCCTTTACAACAGCGCAACAGTTTAACCAGGAAGATATTAAAGACCCACGCTTTTACGGTTGCTTGGTGTTACAATGAACCCTTCGGCTGTCTCTTTAGTATTTATGAATTAGCATTAATGAATTGAGCAGGCCTGCCAACATGTGTATTATCCACCTGTACATGGCAAGTGGGGCCGAAAGGATTTTGTTGATACTCTGCGTGAAGGGATAAGTTTGGTGTGATTGTATTACACATGATTTTTAAAGACACTCGTCTATCACATCCCCTTGTTCTCTATGCCAGGGCTTCCCAAACTCGGTCCTGCCCCTCCGCCGGGTGCATGTTTTGGTGTTTCCCCAGCACTACACAGCGGATTGAGCTAATCAAAGCTTGATGATGAGTTGGTGATTTGAATCCACTGTATAGTGCAGGGGAAACACTAAACCAGGACCGGGTGTGGGAAGCCCTGCTCTATGCAGTCAACGTGACTTTTAAAAGGAATTTTCAACTGTTTTATGATGTCGTTATATGATACTCTTAAACCTGAGTCATTATAAAACACCTGGGGGAAAAATGAAAACAAAAATTAGTGAACATAACATTGCGGACTGTACACATTAATATTTATATATATATAAATATAAATATCTGTATTGATTCATACTAGCTTTCAAAATAGTTAATGTTTATTTTCGTTATTGAACAAAATGACCACTTGTTATAAGTAATAATTTTGCATTACAGTTTAATATATTGTAAATAAATGATGACTCCAGACTGTAATTTTCTTCTATCTGTGTGTTTTTGTTTGATATGTTCTGCATTGGTGTTTCAGCCTCCAAGTTCCAGTCTCTCTTTTCAGACTTAAATATGCACATTAGAAAATAGTCTCGTACTAAACATTTCTGGAGGGCATACTGTGAAAAAAAATAAATGAAAGGAAAAGATAAATAAATCCTGTTCCCTCATGCATCCACTTTGATGTTTCCTGCAGCTTTGAGAAATGTCAACAGTATCACTGACCCTGACTCTGAGGCCTTTCAAAACAGGAACACGAGTTCATATTGACTATGACCTTTATCTTGTTATCAAAGAAATCTGTTCCCTCTCTTATGAACATTTCATGGCAAATGGTTTTTAGTCTGAGGACAAATGGAGGGATTCACTATACAGCAAAGGAGAGACCCGGCACTATTACAGTGTTTAGCCTACCATGCTTTCAGTAGTGCTTTGTTCATCATCTTCAACACAACAGCTATTAGCAGGGAAACCTTGTTTACTGTGTGGGAGTAGCCACAACCACCACAGTAACTGTATGTCCCAAAAGATTAAGGTTGCATCCTAGTTAGTCACTGACAGAAATAATAGTCTCCTCCATATGTAACTAGGAGCACAGTGCAGCAGATGGCCTGGTACTGCTCCTTGTGTAACTAAGAGCATAGTGCAGCAGATAGTCAAGTACTACTCCTTATGTAACAAGGAGCACAGTGCAGCAGATAGTTACATAAGGAGCAGTACTTGACTAAGAGTACAGTGCATCAAATGACCAACTACTGCTCCTTATGTAACTAGGAGCACAGTGCAGCAGATAGTTACATAAGGAGCAGTACTTGACTAAGAGTACAGTGCATCAAATGACCAACTACTGCTCCTTATGTAACTAGGAGCACAGTGCAGCAGATAGTTACATAAGGAGCAGTACTTGACTAAGAGTACAGTGCATCAAATGACCAACTACTGCTCCTTATGTAACTAGGAGCACAGTGCAGCAGATAGTCAAGTACTGCTCCTTATGTAACTAGGAGCACAGTGCAGCAGATAGCCATGGACTGCTCCTTATGTAACAAGGAGCACAGTGCAGCAGATAGTTACATAAGGAGCAGTACTTGACTAAGAGTACAGTGCATCAAATGACCAACTACTGCTCCTTATGTAACTAGGAGCACAGTGCAGCAGATAGTCAAGTACTGCTCCTTATGTAACTAAGAGCATAGTGCAGCAGATAGTCAGGTACTGCTCCTTATGTAACTAGGAGCACAGTGCAGCAGATAGCCAAGTACTGCTCCTTATGTAACTAGGAGCACAGTACAGCAGATAGCCAAGTACTGCTCCTTATGTAACTAGGAGCACAGTGCAGCAGATAGTCAAGTACTGCTCCTTATGTAACTAGGAGCACAATGCAGCAGATAGCAAAGTATGGCTCCTTATGTAACTAGGAGCACGGTGCAGCAGATAGTCAGGTACTGCTCCTTATGTAAGTAGGAGCAGTGCAGCAGATAGCCAAGTACGGCTCCTTATGTAACTAGGAGCAGTGCAGCAGATAGCCAACTACTGCTCCCTATGTAACTAGGAGCACAGTGCAGCAGATAGTCAGTTACTGCTCCGTATGTAACTAGGAGCACAGTGCAGCAGATAGCCAAGTACTGCTCCTTATGTAACTAGGAGCACAGTACAGCAGATAGCCAAGTACTGCTCCTTATGTAACTAGGAGCACAGTACAGCAGATAGCCAAGTACTGCTCCTTATGTAACTAGGAGCACAGTGCCGCAGATAGTCAGGTACTGCTCCTTATGTAACTAGGAGCACAGTGCAGCAGATAGCCAGGTACTGCTCCTTATGTAACTAGGAGCACAGTACAGCAGATAGCCAAGTACTGCTCCTTATGTAACTAGGAGCACAGTGCAGCAGATAGTCAAGTACTGCTCCTTATGTAACTAGGAGCACAATGCAGCAGATAGCAAGGTATGGCTCCTTATGTAACTAGGAGCACGGTGCAGCAGATAGTCAGGTACTGCTCCTTATGTAAGTAGGAGCAGTGCAGCAGATAGCCAAGTACGGCTCCTTATGTAACTAGGAGCAGTGCAGCAGATAGCCAACTACTGCTCCCTATGTAACTAGGAGCACAGTGCAGCAGATAGTCAGTTACTGCTCCTTATGTAACTAGGAGCACGGTGCATCAGATTGCAAAGTACTGCTCCTTATGTAACTAGGAGCACGGTGCAGCAGATAGCCAGGTACTGCTCCTCAAATAGCCCCCACGATATGCAACTTTTCAGGGAAGTTAGGAACCAATATACACAGGCAGGTAGGAAAGCAAAGGCTAGTTTTTTCAAACAGAAATTTGCATCCTGTAGCACAAACTCCCAAAAGTTCTGGCACACTGTAACATCCATGGAGAATAAGAGCACCTCTATCCTACCCTGCCTTTCTAATGTCTTCGAAAGCCGAGTTAACAAACAGATCACCGACCATTTCGAATCCCACCGTACCTTCTCCGCTATGCAATCCGGTTTCCCGAGTTGGTCATGGGTGCACATCAGCCACGCTCATGGTCCTAAACGATATCTTAACCGCCATCGATAGGAGACAATACTGTGCAGCTGTATTCATTGACCTTGCCAAGGATTTCAACTCTGTCAATCACCACATTCTTATCGTCAGACTCAACAGCCTTGGTTTACATTTACATTTACATTTACATTTAAGTCATTTAGCAGACGCTCTTATCCAGAGCGACTTACAAATTGGTGCATTCTCAAATGACTGCCTCGCCTGGTTCACCAACTACCTCTCAGACAGAGTTCAGTGTGTCAAATCGGAGGGCCTGTTGTCCGGACCTCTGGCAGTCTCTCTGGGGGTGCCACAGGGTTCAATTCTCGGGTCGACTTTTTTCTCTGTATACATCAATGATGTCGCTCTTGCTGCTGGTGATTCTCTGATCCACCTCAACGCAGACAACACCATTCTGTATACTTCTGACCCTTCTTTGGGCACTGTGTTAACTAACCTCCAGACGAGCTTCAATGCTATACAACTCTCCGTCTGTGGCCTCCAACTGCTCTTAAATGCAAGTAAAACTAAATGCATGCTCTTCAACCGATCGCTTCCCGCACAATCCCACCTGTCCAGCATCACTACTCTGGACGGTTCTGACTTAGAATATGTGGACAACTACAAATACCTAGTTGTCTGGTTAGACTGTAAACTCTCCTTCCAGACTCACATTAAGCATCTCCAATCCAAAATTCAATCTAGAATCAGCTTCCTATTTCGCAACAAAGCATCCTTCATGTTGCCAAACATACCCTCATAAAACGGACTATCCTGCCGATCCTTGACTTCGGCGATGTCATTTACAAAATAGCCAACAACACTCTACTCAGCAAATTGGATGCAGTCTATCACAGTGCCATCCGTTTTGTCACCAAAGCCCCATATACTACCCACCACTGCGACCTGTATGCTCTCGTTGGCTGGCCCGCTCTTCAATTTCGTCGCCAAATCCACTGGCTCCAGGTCATCTATAAGTCTTTGCTAGGTAAAGCCCCGCCTTATCTTCAGCTCACTGGTCACCATAGTAGCACCTACCCGTAGAACGCGCTCCAGCAGGTATATTTCACTAGTCACCCCCAACGCCAATTCCTCATTGGGACGCCTTTCCTTCCAGTTCTCTGCTGCCAATGACTGGAACTAATTGCAAAAATCACTGAAGCTGGAGACTCATATCTCCCTCACTAACTTTAAGCACCAGCTGTCAGAGCAGCTGACAGATCACTGCACCTGTACATAGCCCAGCTGTAAATAGCCCATCCAACTACCTCATCCCCATACTGTTATTTATTTTTATTTTATTGCTCCTTTGCACCCCAGTATCTCTGCTTGCACATTCATCTTCTGCACATCTATCACTCCAGTGTTTAATTGCTAAATTGTAATTATTTCGCCACTATGGCCTATTTATTGCCTTACCTCCCTTATCTTACCGCATTTGCACACACTGTACATATACGTTTTCTATTGTGTTTCTGACTGTATGTTTGTTTATTCCATGTGTAACTCTGTGTTGTTGTTTGTGTCACACTGCTTTGCTTGGCCAGGTCGCAGTTGTAAATGAGAACTTGTTCTCAACTGGCTTACCTGGTTGAATAAAGGTGATTTTTTTTTTTAACTAGGAGCACGGTGCAGCAGATAGCCAAGTACTGCTCCTTATGTAACTAGGAGCACGATGCAGCAGATAGCCAAGTATGGCTCCTTATGTAACTATTTTTTTATTTTTTTATTTCACCTTTATTTAACCAGGTAGGCTAGTTGAGAACAAGTTCTCATTTGCAACTGCGACCTGGAGCACGGTGCAGCAGATAGCCAAGTACTGCTCCTTATGTAACTAGGAGCACAGTGCAGCAGATAGCCAAGCACTGCTCCTTATGTAATTAGGAGCACAGTACAGCAGATAGCCAAGTACGGCTCCTTGTGTAACTAGGAACACGGTGCAGCAGATAGCCAAGTACGGCTCCTTGTGTAACTAGGAACACGGTGCAGCAGATAGCCAGGTACTGCTCCTTGTGTAATTAGGAGCACAGTACAGCAGATAGCCAAGTACGGCTCCTTGTGTAACTAGGAGCACGGTGCAGCAGATAGCCAAGTACGGCTCCTTGTGTAACTAGGAGCACGGTGCAGCAGATAGCCAAGTACGGCTCCTTGTGTAACTAGGAGCACGGTGCAGCAGATAGCCAAGTACGGCTCCTTGTGTAACTAGGAACACGGTGCAGCAGATAGCCAGGTACTGCTCCTTGTGTAATTAGGAGCACAGTACAGCAGATAGCCAAGTACGGCTCCTTGTGTAACTAGAAACACAGTGCAGCAGATAGCCAAGTACGGCTCCTTGTGTAACTAGGAACACAGTGCAGCAGATAGCCAGGTACTGCTATCATCCAAGAACAAAAGGGAAGAAGCCCATTGTAGCATTGCAGTACGGTATGTCCCAACTGATAACTGTTGAGGGAAATAATCATCTCCCCTTTCCACTATTATCACATATCTGACAGCCACGCCCACATTGCCAAGGTGACCTTTTAATACTGCACCTTCATTCTCTACAACAGGGCTAATGCACTCTAGTTCATAAAGTAGCCACTCAATCACTGTCTCTCTCATTGTAGAGACAGTGGCTAGTTTACTGTGTTTGAAAAGTGGTTGCACAACATCCTACAGAGCACTAAATGTGATACAACTCTAGTAAAATGTATTGTAGTTTTCATTCACACACTGAATTGTCTCTGAAGTGCTACAATACACAGCACACAAGACATAACTCTCCATGGACCTACAGTTCCAGTCCACTACATGATTCCATATGTGTTACTCAATAGTTTTGATGTCTTCACTATTATTCTGCAATGTAGAAAATGGTAAAAAAATAAAGAAAACCCTGGAATGAGTAAGTGTGTCCAAACTTGTGACTGGTACTGTATATAGGGGAACACTATAACTTGATAAAAACCAGTGTGACGAATGTCAATGTGCAATGTTTTTATGATGTGCCTTATTCTATCATAGCACTCATATAATTGTCTGGTCTTTGAGAATTGCTGACGAGTTAGTAATTGTTCTGGAAAATGGATTTATATTGGGTGAGGAGCAAGATATAATCTGTCAAACTGTCAATATTCAATCTCATATTTTGATTTGGGCGTAGATTGCGCCATGCATTTTACCCCTCATTTAACTCTGTGGATCCTCTCCTGCTGTGACCAGAAATACAGCCATTAGAGATTCTGTTCCAGGACAGATACGAGGATAAAACGACAAAATGTATGCGTTTCTATGTCATGTTTTTTATGAAGTGTTAAAAGACTTGTTTTCGTATGAAAGGTACGGGCACATAGGAACAAACCACACATTATTGCCTCCCAGCCAAACTAATGAGTAATTATCTAAAGGAAAGTGGATGACATCTCTGATTATTGGTTTTGTGGCATTTTATATGCCTTTGGTCAGTCATGACATTACTAAATACTCTTTAGCCTACATAAAATCACAAATCATTTCCATCAATGTATCCATGGCATCTTAGCAGTGATTTTTTCTACAAGTGTATTAATAGGTTGTTATTGTCAAGTAAAATGCCACTGGATGGCAGGTGTTAAATGGATGTTCCACGTGTCTAGTTCACACGGACTTGATTTAGAATGTTAGAAGCTATAATTGGAACTGTGAAATGCTCGTGTTCATTTAAAATATTAAAAACTTTCATCTGTGACTCACTTATGCTTATTATTTTTAATGAAATAAACAGTATACATTTCTCACATTAAACTTTTCTGGTGGAAGTTTGTTTGGAATAAAGACTTAAACACAAATAATTCTAGACTTTAAGAGATTGATTCATCAAGATAAAATAATAATTTTGACTGAAGATCTTGAAAAATATTACAAGTAATAATTATGTATGAAGAATACATTTAACAGTTTTAAAAGCCTGCTCGTTGGATGTCTATGCACCCAGATTGGCAAGGTAATACTGTATCATTCTTGGAAATGTCCAAGTACCACATTTGCATTGCAGAAAGACATCCAGAATTCAGACATTCCAGAAAGACATCCAGAATGACATCTCTATGCTACAGAATGTTTGTGTAATGAACACGATGGGAGACAGAGAGCTGGTTTCAAGCGCATGGCGCAGCAGGTGTTTATATATAAATGACACCAGGAGGAGGCAGGTTGCTGGGTCCAGGGGCAGGCAGAAGGTCATAAACAGGGGTCCAAACAGGCAACAGTACAGGAAAAAGGCTAGTAACGTTGTCCAGGAGATCAGGCAATATGTTGATAACAGGAAATACAATAGGCTAAAGTACAGACAGGGAATAGGCAAAAGGCGTTGTTAGTGAGGAAGGCAAAAACTATCATACATGGGAGGATTAAATTACTGGAAAAACAGAGCTCAGAATAGAAGTGTTACAAAACAAATAATACCTCACAATGATGGGATGCAAAGAACTGAACTAAATAGTGTGTGATAAACACATACAGGTGTGTGAACAGGTGATCAGAATTCAGGTGATTGGGATCTGGAGAGTGAATTGCGTTCAGGGGATCTATGTGTTTGAGAGTGCAAGTTGGAAGCAGACATTACAGCTTCACACAATTTAAAAAACATTTTATTTATTTAACTTTTATTTAACTAGGCAAGTCAGTTTAGAACAAATTCTTATTTACAATGACGGCCTTCCCCGGCCAAACTCAGACAACGCTGGGCCAATTGTGCACCCTATGGGACTCCCAATCACAGCCGGTTGTGATACAGCCTGGAATCGATCCAGGGTCTGTAGTGACACCTCTAGCACTGAGATGCAGTGCCTTGGACCTCTGTGCCACATCCCATGTCTATATATCAGCCAAACGGTTTCAAGGCACAACATTAGTGCCTTGTAGCGCTCTAATTGCCTCATGTATGGAAAAGCTCTTTGATTGTTGCTGAGGTCCTGTGGGTGGACTCTGATTGGTGTTAGTAGAGTGTCATGGCAGGAGTCCTCTTCCTGGGTCTAACAGTGTACCATACGCCTTATTTCAGACTCCCTGGGAAGATCTCAGTTGCATAATCCTGGCTGTTGGGGGGAGTAGCAGGGAAGAAACAGGGAGATCACAATTGCATACTCCTCGTGTCCTCTCTCCTCCTCTCCTCAAAACCCATAGGAAGAAAAGGCCAGAGGTCCCTGACCTTCTACTCCAATGGGTTTTGAGAAGGAGACGAGGAGAGAAGACACGAGGAGTATGCAATTGTGATCTTCCCCGTTTCCTCCCTGCTACTCCCCCCAAAAGCCAGCTAGCAGGAAATGACTAGAGGCAAGGCCAAATATGTGTCAGCATTTGTGATTCTGCTCCCTCTTGCTCAATGGGAGTTCTCAGGAAGACTTCCCAAAACAAGAGGGTATGCAGACATTCGAAATCGGGAGCAGAAGCCGCCTCTCACTGTAGCTACAGTAGCCAGAGGCAATATAGGGGGTCGGAAGCTAGAGAGAGATTTACATCAGAAGGGATGTGTTGCACATTTGCTGGATGGCAGGCAGCACATTAAAAATTAATTATACATTAATTGGGGTCTTCCTACATTGATATTTCTCCCTCTTTTCAGATAGAACTGAATTGAAATGTGTGTGAGGCGCATTAATAAGCATTTTTCTACGGCTGGCCATGCTTACCACCTGGCTACCCCTACCCCGGTCAACAGCATTGCACCCCCCACAGCAATTCGCCCAAGCCTTCCCCATTTCTTCTTTTCCCAAATCCAGTCTGCTGATGTTCTGAAAGAGCTGCAAAATCTGGACCCCTACAAATCAGCCGGGCTAGCCAGTTTGGACCCTTTCTTTCTAAAATGATCTGCCGAAATTGTTGCCACCCCTATTACTAGCCTGTTCAACCTCTCTTTCGTGTCGTCTGAGATTCTCAAAGATTGGAAAGCAGCTGCGGTCATCCCCCTCTTCAAAGGGGGTGACACTCTTGACCCAAACTGCTACAGACCTATATCTATCCTACCCTGCCTTTCTAATGTCTTCGAAAGCCAAGTCAACAAACAGATTACCGACCATTTCGGATCTCACTATAACTTCTCTGCTATGCAATCTGGTTTCAGAGCTGGTCATGGGTGCACCTCAGCCACGCTCAAGGTCCTAAACGATATCTTAACCGCCATCGATAAGAAACATTACTGTGCAGCCGTATTCATTGATCTGGACAAGGCTTTCGACTCTGTCAATCACCACATCCTCATCGCCAGACTCGACAGCCTTGGTTTCTCAAATGATTTCCTCGCCTGGTTCACCAACTACTTCTCTGATAGAGTTCAGTGTGTCAAATCGGAGGGTCTGCTGTCCGGACCTCTGGCAGTCTCTATGGGGGTGCCACAGGGTTCAATTATTGGACCGACTCTCTTCTCTGTATACATCAATGATGTCGCTCTTGCTGCTGGTGAGTCTCTGATCCACCTCTACGCAGACGACACCATTCTGTATACTTCTGGCCCTTCTTTGGACACTGTGTTAACAACCCTCCAGGCAAGCTTCAATGCCATACAACTCTCCTTCTGTGGCCTCCAATTGCTCTTAAATACAAGTAAAACTAAGTGCATGCTCTTCAACCGATCGCTGCCTGCACCTGCCCGCCTGTCCAACATCACTACTCTGGACGGCTCTGACTTAGAATACGTGGACAGACTGTAAACTCTCCTTCCAGACCCACATCAAACATCTCCAATCCAAAGTTAAATCTAGAATTGGCTTCCTATTTCGCAACAAAGCATCCTTCACTCATGTTGCCAAACATACCCTTGTAAAACTGACCATCCTACCAATCCTCGACTTCGGCGATGTCATTTACAAAATAGCCTCCAATACCCTACTCAACAAATTGGATGCAGTCTATCACAGTGCCATCCGTTTTGTCAACAAAGCCCCATATACTACCCACCATTGCGACCTGTACGCTCTCGTTGGCTGGCCCTCGCTTCATGCTCGTCGCCAAACCCACTGGCTCCATGTCATCTACAAGACCCTGCTAGGTAAAGTCCCCCCTTATCTCCCCTCGCTGGTCACCATAGCATCACCCACCTGTAGCACGCGCTCCAGCAGGTATATCTCTCTGGTCACCCCCAAAACCAATTCTTTGGCCGCCTCTCCTTCCAGTTCTCTGCTGCCAATGACTGGAACGAACTACAAAATCTCTGAAACTGGAAACACTTATCTCCCTCACAAGCTTTAAGCACCAACTGTCAGAGCAGCTCACAGATTACTGCACCTGTACATAGCCCACCTATAATTTAGCCCAAACAACTACCTCTTTCCCCACTGTATTTTTTAAAATTTGTTATTTATTTATTTTGCTCCTTTGCACCCCATTATTTTTATTTCTTCTTTGCACATTCTTCCACTGCAAATCTACCATTCCAGTGTTTTACTTGCTATATTGTATTTGCTTTGCCACCATGGCCTTTTTTTTGCCTTTACCTCCCTTATCTCACCTCATTTGTACATAGACTTGTTTATACTGTATTATTGACTGTATGTTTGTTTTACTCCATGTGTAACTCTGTGTCGTTGTATGTGTCAAACTGCTTTGCTTTATCTTGGCCAGGTTGCAATTGTAAATGAGAACTTGTTCTCAACTTGCCTACCTGGTTAAATAAAGGTGAAATAAAATAAATAAAAAATTACTATCTTGGATTCTTTGCTATTCCTAGAGCTAGCTTTCCCTGACTGGAAAATAACCCCTCTCTGCCCAGTACATTACTAACTCCCATCTTTGAATTCACTTAAAATAATTTTAATCAATATAGCACACTATCATGAGACTGGTGGAAATTGCCCATTCGGTAGTTACCCTTGCCAGAGAGAGAGGAAGAAGAGGGGAGGGAAAGACAGCGGGAATGGAAGGTTAAGATTGGGACAGGAGGGTGGGGAATGGGGGAGAGAGAGGAGAGAGGGCGGGAGGAATAAGAGGATGGGATAGCGAGGAATGGGAGGGAAGTGGGAGGAGGTGACAAAGAGATGTAAAAGAATCTGATACCTTCAGTGTTCTCCCTGTCTCCCGGCAACAGTGCCACCAAGCTCATTACACTTCCAAATGCCGCTGCTGCTGTATCCTCTTCCCCCTGGGCCTCCCCGTGACAGGCTGTCTTGTTTTTTGGCTGACTCGTGACCCCTGCTTCTGACCCCCATGTCACATCAACGGCACACTGCCCAGCGCAATTGTCATTTGCTCTGGCATGCAAGCTGTTCAATAATGTTTCATCTTCAACTAGAAGGGGAGAGAGGGCCAGGAGGAATAGTACTGTGTGGTCCTGCCTGGTCTGTCTCTGTGTGGTGGTCAGCGTTGTCAGGAATCAACATAAAACTGTTTAATCAGCTGTCCAATGACATGTCATGCAGTACTTCACATTAGCTGTGCAATTTAGTAAGGTAATAAGGAATGGGATATTGATCGGCCATTTTGCACCATGCAGTGCAGTCCTCAACACACCATAAACACCAAGATCAATGAATCAATGCACCATCAATACGTACTTGGCCAGTCCTCCTAGTACTTGTTAGGATATTTATCTGAAGCTCCTGTTTACGGTTTGGTTCTCCTTTCCCTATCCATTCCCCCTTCAGGAGTAAACTATGACATCATAAGCCACTCCATCCACCCCCATGGTTCTCTCGAGGCGGACAAAACAACAGTGTTTGTGCTATAATTTAGTTATCCTATTCAACATATTAGTCAACCTATTCAACATATTCGTCAACCTGACGAACAGTGGTTGAATTGAGTCGGGCTCCTGCATCTAAGGCCAAAAAGAAAAGTAGGATAAAAAGTAGAATAAAAGTAGGATAGTCTCAAACACAACCCTAATCCCAGCTTTACGTCTACATCTCTGTTCAACCCTAACCCCAGCCTCTACTACAACCCTAGCCTCTACTACAACCCTAATCCCAGTTTTATGTCTACATCTCTGTTCAACCCTAACCCCAGCCTCTACTACAACCCTAGCCTCTACTACAACCCTAATCCCAGTTTTACGTCTACATCTCTGTTCAACCCTAACCCCAGCCTCTACTACAACCGTACCACAACCCCAGCCTCTACTACAACCCTAATCCCAGTTTTACGTCTACATCTCTGTTCAACCCTAACCCCAGCCTCTACTACAACCCTAGCCTCTACTACAACCCTAATCCCAGTTTTACGTCTACATCTCTGTTCAACCCTAACCCCAGCCTCTACTACAACCCTACCACAACCCCAGCCTCTACTACAACCCTAATCCCAGTTTTACGTCTACATCTCTGTTCAACCCTAACCCCAGCCTCTACTACAACCCTACCTCTACCACAACCCCAGCCTCTACTACAACCCTAATCCCAGTTTTATGTCTACATCTCTGTTCAACCCTAACCCCAGCCTCTACTACAACCCTAACCCCAGCCTCTACCACAACCCCAGCCTCTACTACAACCCTAATCCCAGTTTTACGTCTACATCTCTGTTCAACCCTAACCCCAGCCTCTACTACAACCCTAGCCTCTACTACAACCCTAATCCCAGCTTTACGTCTACATCTCTGTTCAACCCTAACCCCAGCCTCTACTACAACCCCAGCCTCTACTACAACCCTAGCCTCTACTACAACCCTAATCCCAGCTTTACGTCTACATCTCTGTTCAACCCTATCCCCAGCCTCTACTACAACCGTAGCCTCTACCGCAACCCCAGCCTCTACTACAACCCCAGCCTCTACTACAACCCCAGCCTCTACTACAACCCTAATCCCAGTTTTACATCTACATCTCTGTTCAACCCTATCCCCAGCCTCTACTACAACCGTAGCCTCTACCACAACCCCAGCCTCTACTACAACCCTAATCCCAGTTTTACGTCTACATCTCTGTTCAACCCTAATCCCAGTCTCTACTACAACCCTAACCCCAGCCTCTACCACAACCCTAGCCTCTACAACAACCCTAATCCCAGCTTTACCTCTACATCTCTGTTCAACCCTAACCCCAGCCTCTACTACAACCCTAGTCTCTACTACAACCCTAATCCCAGCCTCTACCACAATCCTAACCCCAGACTCTACCTTAATCCTGACCCCAGCCGCTACCACATTCCTAACCCCAGGCTCCACCACAACCCTGACCCCAGCCTCTACCACAACCCTAACCTCTACTACAACCCTAATCCCAGCCTCTACCACAATCCTAACCCCAGACTCTACCTTAATCCTAACCCCAGCCTTTACCACAATCCTAACCCCAGTCTCTACCACAACCCCGACCCCAGCCTCTACTACAAACCTGACCCCAGCCGCTACCACATTCCTAACCCCAGGCTCTACCACAACCCTGACCCCAGGCGCTACTACAATCCTAACCCCAGCCTCTGCTACAACTCTGACCCCAACCTCTACTACAACCCTGACCCCAGCCTCTACTACAACCCTGACCCCAGCCGCTACCACATTCCTAACCCCAGTCTCTACCACAACCCTGACCCCAGCCTCTACCACAAACCTAACCCCAGCCTCTACCACAAACCTGACCCCAGCCTCTGCCACAAACCTGACCCCAGCCTCTGCCACAACCCTGACACCAGCTTCTACCACAACCCTAACCCCAGGCTCTACCACAACCCTAACCCTATACTCAACCCAAACCCCAACTCTTGCCTTATGTTAAAACCTGTCTTAACCTTACTCCTGACCCTAACCCGCCCAAATAGAGCTCCCCCACACCAAATTCTCCATTTAACCCATGTTGGCCAACCTGGCTTTATCAAATGAGTTGAATTGAAACATCACCCTTGGGCCAAGAGCAGCAAACAGCGAGCTGAAATTCCCTCCCTTTCCCTAGATGTGCATTGTTCTGTCAAGGCCTTGTAACTACTTCACCACATGGATGTGTGTGATTCCTCCCTCACAATGGTTGCAGGCAGGCAGAATGGCTTGAGTTGTTAACCTCCCACCACCGTCACGCCGCAGTGACCTCTCTGCTCTCCTTTTCCCTCCTGCTTCATGCCTCATCCTCCTCCACCGTACTGTAGGTCCCTAGCAGGGTATGGTGCATGGATGGTGGATGCCCAGGGGTCCTGCTGCTGCCTAGAGGCTCAGTAACCCATGGATACTGTTAATCATGGAGGCAGGTGGGCCGACTGACGCCATGCCTAGAGCTTTGCATGGAAGACTGACCTTACAGCAATGCTCACCTCACCTTTTGTGTGGGAGGGGCTTGACCATATGGCAGTGGTTTACCTCCAAAAGGACTCTGCTTTTTACATTACAGATGGTGGTGAGGTCATCAAAAGGTCTCAACAAAAGATTGTTAATATCTACTGCACAGATTAGACAGAATTTAGGATGACAACTTCTCGTTGGGACTGCTCCTCAGTTTACATTACGAAACAGCATTTTCCCTCAGTTTGACCTCAGTCTGACCTTTTTATGCCAGAGGAGTATCTCACATTTTGTTTATTTATGGGGGACAAAATATGGATACATTTGCCACACTATGCAACATATTTAGAAGTGTTTTTGTAACTTTAGTAGTTACGAGGTCATTCAAACTTTGGATTCATTTAACATTTTAATACACTTGATAATGTTGCATTTTAATGTCAAATTTAATTACGTTTGTAAAAACAACAAATGATGACATTAGCCCCAAGCAAGCTGAGTATACTTACGAAACTAATCTTTCAAGTATTTATTTATTGTGAAATGGAGACCAGAATGACCTACCACCCAAAAGGTAATTGTAGCACTTGAAACACCCAAACTCATTTGAATATTAATAGACAAACACAACCTGTACGTGCTAAAGGCCAAATCACAGTTTATCGTGTGGTAAACACAACAACATTCCCATTCTCATGTGTTAGAACAGCTAAAATGAAAATGTAACCTGTCTGTGGATGTCTCACAGCATTCCTTATTTCTCCCCATCTTGTCCTCAGTGTGAGGTGACTCTTTCCAGTTGTCATCTCCACACTATATTGATAACAGGTAATGATGAGGACGATGTAATCTGTTAGTAGTTCAAACAGGTGCCTAGCTACCAAGCACCTAACATACTGCATGTTGCTATGCTGCTTCAGTTGAATACCAGCCTTCCTTCAACCACCTGTTTCAGCTCCACATTCCAACCACCCCTGTGTACCACTCATTACTCACACCATTCCATTTACAAATTCCTCTAAATCATAGTCATTACCATGAATAACAATGCCATAAAAAATTATCTGCCCCCTATTTTTGCTTTTTTACCTACATTTACCAAAATTCCTCCACAGTGATGTGGGAGACTGATCAACAACTACAGGAAGCGTTTGGTTTGAGTCATTGCAGCTAAAGGTGGCACAACCAGTTATTGAGTGTAAGTGAAATTACTTTTTCACACAGGGGTGTTGCATAACTTTGTTTATGTGTCACGTTCGTTGTACGGAGGACACCAAGGCGCAGCGTGATATGAATACATACTTTTAATGAAGACGAAGAACACTTAACAAACTATACAAAATGAACGTGACGCTATCATACAAAAGTGCAGACACAGGTAACTAGACATAGACAATAACCCACAAAATACCCAAATGGCTGCCTAAATATGGTTCCCAATCAGAGACAACGATAAACAGCTGCCTCTAATTGAGAACCAATCTAGGCAACCATAGACATACATAAACACCTAGATGGTAAACAACCCCATAAACCTATAAAACCCCTAGACAGTACAAAAACACATACATCACCCATGTCACACCCTGACCTAACCAAAATAATAAAGAAAACAAAGAATACTAAGGTCAGGGCGTGACAGTACCCCCCCCCCCCCCCCCACCCAAAGATGCGGACTCCCGGCCGCACACCTAAACCTATATGGGAGGGTCTGGGTGGGTATAAATCCGAGGTGGCGGTTCTGGCTCGGGACGTGGACCCCGCTCTACTTCACACTTTTTTTATTTATTTTTATTTTTTTATTTCACCTTTATTTAACCAGGTAGGCTAGTTGAGAACAAGTTCTCATTTGCAACTGCGACCTGGCCAAGATAAAGCATAGCAGTGTGAACAGACAACACAGAGTTACACATGGAGTAAGCAATTAACAAGTCAGTAACACAGTAGAAAAAAAATGGGCAGTCTATATACAATGTGTGCAAAAGGCATGAGGAGGTAGGCGAATAATACAATTTTGCAGATTAACACTGGGGTGATAAATGATCAGATGGTCATGTACAGGTAGAGATATTGGTGTGCAAAAGAGCAGAAAAGTAAATAAAAAAAATAAAAAAAAACAGTATAAAAACAGTATGGGGATGAGGTAGGTGAAAATGGGTGGGCTATTTACCAATAGACTATGTACAGCTGCAGCGATCGGTTAGCTGCTCGGATAGCTGATGTTTGAAGTTGGTGAGGGAGATAAAAGTCTCCAACTTCAGCGATTTTTGCAGTTCGTTCCAGTCACAGGCAGCAGAGTACTGGAACGAAAGGCGGCCAAATGAGGTGTTGGCTTTAGGGATGATCAGTGAGATACACCTGCTGGAGCGTGTGCTACGGATGGGTGTTGCCATCGTGACCAGTGAACTGAGATAAGGCGGAGCTTTACCTAGCATGGACTTGTAGATGACCTGGAGCCAGTGGGTCTGGCGCGAATATGTAGCGAGGGCCAGCCGACTAGAGCATACAAGTCGCAGTGGTGGGTGGTATAAGGTGCTTTGGTGACAAAACGGATGGCACTATGATAGACTGCATCCAGTTTGCTGAGTAGAGTGTTGGAAGCCATTTTGTAGATGACATCGCCGAAATCGAGGATCGGTAGGATAGTCAGTTTTACTAGGGTAAGCTTGGCGGCGTGAGTGAAGGAGGCTTTGTTGCGGAATAGAAATCCGACTCTTGATTTGATTTTCGATTGGAGATGTTTGATGTGAGTCTGGAAGGAGAGTTTGCAGTCTAGCCAGACACCTAGGTACTTATAGATGTCCACATATTCAAGGTCGGAACCATCCAGGGTGGTGATGCTAGTCGGGCATGCGGGTGCAGGCAGCGATCGGTTGAAAAGCATGCATTTGGTTTTACTCGCGTTTAAGAGCAGTTGGAGGCCACGGAAGGAGTGCTGTATGGCATTGAAGCTCGTTTGGAGGTTAGATAGCACAGTGTCCAATGACGGGCCGAAAGTATATAGAATGGTGTCGTCTGCGTAGAGGTGGATCAGGGAATCGCCCGCAGCAAGAGCAACATCATTGATATATACAGAGAAAAGAGTCGGCCCGAGAATTGAACCCTGTGGCACCCCCATAGAGACTGCCAGAGGACCGGACAGCATGCCCTCCGATTTGACACACTGAACTCTGTCTGCAAAGTAATTGGTGAACCAGGCAAGGCAGTCATCCGAGAAACCGAGGCTATTGAGTCTGCCGATAAGAATATGGTGATTGACAGAGTCGAAAGCCTTGGCGAGGTCGATGAAGACGGCTGCACAGTACTGTCTTTTATCGATGGCGGTTATGATATCGTTTAGTACCTTGAGCGTGGCTGAGGTGCACCCGTGACCGGCTCGGAAACCAGATTGCACAGCGGAGAAGGTACGGTGGGATTCGAGATGGTCAGTGACCTGTTTGTTGACTTGGCTTTCGAAGACCTTAGATAGGCAGGGCAGGATGGATATAGGTCTATAGCAGTTTGGGTCCAGGGTGTCTCCCCCTTTGAAGAGGGGGATGACTGCGGCAGCTTTCCAATCCTTGGGGATCTCAGACGATATGAAAGAGAGGTTGAACAGGCTGGTAATAGGGGTTGCGACAATGGCGGCAGATAGTTTCAGAAATAGAGGGTCCAGATTGTCAAGCCCAGCTGATTTGTACGGGTCTAGGTTTTGCAGCTCTTTCAGAACATCTGCTATCTGGATTTGGGTAAAGGAGAACCTGAAGAGGCTTGGGCGAGGAGACATTACTTAATGTCTCTGGAGCGGGAACCCTCACCGCCGACCATGGACTAGAGGACGCCACTGGACTGATGGTCGAGTCTGGAGTGAGTGGCGCCTCTGGATTTACATTTACATTTAAGTCATTTAGCAGACGCTCTTATCCAGAGCGACTTACAAATTGGTGCATTCACCTTATGACATCCAGTGGAGCAGCCACTTTACAATAGTGCATCTAAATCTTTTAAGGGGGGGGGGTGAGAAGGATTACTTTATCCTATCCTAGGTATTCCTTAAAGAGGTGGGGTTTCAGGTGTCTCCGGAAGGTGGTGATTGACTCCGCTGTCCTGGCGTCGTGAGGGAGTTTGTTCCACCATTGCAGGGAGATTCTGGCGGATCCGGACTGGAGGGAGATTCTGGCGGATCCGGACTGGAGGGAGACTCTGGCGGATCCGGACTGGAGGGAGACTGGCGGATCCGGACTGGAACCCGTCGTGGTAGGTTCCGGACTGCGTCCCGTCGTGGTAGGTTCCGGACTGCGGCCCGTCGTGGTAGGTTCCGGACTGCGGCCCGTCGTGGTAGGTTCCGGACTGCGTCCCGTCGTGGTAGGTTCCGGACTGCGGCCCGTCGTGGTAGGTTCCGGACTGCGGCCCGTCGTGGTAGGTTCCGGACTGCGGCCCGTCGTGGTAGGTTCCGGACTGCGACCCGTCGTGGTAGGTTCCGGTATGCGGCCCGTCGTAGGAGGTTCCGGACTGCGACCCGTCGTGGTAGGTTCCGGTATGCGGCCGGTCGTAGGAGGTTCCGGACTGTGACCCGTCGTAGGAGGTTCCGGTCTGCGGCCAGTCGTAGGAAGTTCAGGTATGTAGACTATGGCCGGACGCTCTGGACTGGGTACTGTTGCCGGACGCTCTGGACTGGCGAGGCGCACTGTAGGCCTGGTGTGTGGTGCCAGCACTGGTAGTACCGGGCTGGGGACACGCACCTCAGAGCGAGTGCGGGGGGAGGACCAGGGCATACTGGACTGCCGAGGTGCACTATAGGCCTGGTGCGTGGTGCCGGCACTGGTAGTACCGGGCTGGGGACACACACCTCAGGGCGAGTGCGAGGAGCAGGAACAGGGAGTACTGGACTCTGGAGACGCACTGGAGACCTGGTGCGTGGTACTGGCACTGGTGGTACCGGGCTGAGGACACGGACCTCAGGGCGAGTGCGGGAAGCAGGCACAGGACGTACTGGGCTGTGGAGGCGTACTGGAGGTCTGGAGCGTAGAGCTGACACAACCCGTCCTGGCTGGATGGTTATACCTGCCCTGCAAATGCAGGGCGCTGGCACAGGACGCACAGGGCTGTGCAGACTCACAGTACGCAGAGCCGGCGCAGGATATCCTGGTCCATGGAGGTATACTGGAGACCAGGAGCGCTGAGCCGGCACCCTCCTTCCTGGCTGAATGCTCATTCTAGCCCGGCCAATGCGAGGAGCTGGAATAGAGTGCACCGGGCTAGAAATGCGCACTGGAGACACCGTGTGCATCTCTGCATAACACGGTGCCTGACCAGTTACACGCTCCCCACAGGAAGCACCATTTTTTTTATTGGGGCTGCCTCTCAGGCTTCCGTGCTAGCCGTGTACCCATATATCGTCGCCGTTCCTCCTGTGCTCTCTCCACCTGCTTCCATGGCAGGGTCTTGTCCCCTGCCATTACCTCCTCCCAGGTCCAGGATGTTTTACCGTCCAGTATTTCGTCCTAAGTCCTCGATTCCACAAAGCGCTGGTCCTCCTTATCACGCTGCTTGGTCCTTTTATGGTGGGTTATTCTGTCACGTTCGTTGTACGGAGGAGACCAAGGCGCAGCGTGATATGAATACATACTTTTAATGAAGACGAAGAACACTTAACAAACTAGACAGTACAAAAACACATACATCACCCATGTCACACCCTGACCTAACCAAAATAATAAAGAAAACAAAGAATACTAAGGTCAGGGCGTGACATTATGAAATAAATTAAATAAGTATATCATTGTTGTGTTATTTGTTCACTTAGGTTCCCTTTATCTAATATTGGGTTTTGGTTGAAGAACTGATAACATTCAGTATGAAAAATATGTAAAAAAATTGAGAAAATCAGGGGGAAAGAGGGGAAATACTTTTTCATGTCTCTGTACCTGCACCTGTACCTGTACCTGCACCTGTACCTGTACCTGTACCTGTACCTGTACCTGCACCTGTACCTGTACCTGTACTTGCACCTGTACTTGCACCTGCACCTGTACCTGTACCTGCACCTGCACCTGCACTTATTCTCATAGTTGACAGTCATTTTGTTGTTTTCTGTCTCATTCACACGTTTGTTTTTAAGATTAAGACCATCTGGGAAACAGAGGAGACTAGGGGCAGACGGAGAGGGAACAGAGGAGACTAGGGGCAGACGGAGAGGGAACAGAGGAGACTAGGGGCAGACAGAGAAGGGGGGACAGAGAAGACTAGGGGCAGACGGAGAAGGGGGAACAGAGAAGACTAGGGGCAGACAGAGAGGGAACAGAGGAGACTAGGGGCAGACGGAGAGGGAACAGAGGAGACTAGGGGCAGACGGAGAGGGAACAGAGGAAACTAGGGGCAGACGGAGAGGAAACAGAGGAGACTAGGGGCAGACGGAGAGGAAACAGAGGAGACTAGGGGCAGACGGAGAGGGAACAGAGGAGACTAGGGGCAGACGGAGAGGGAACAGAGGAGACTAGGGGCAGACGGAGAGGGAACAGAGGAGACTAGGGGCAGACGGAGAGGGAACAGAGGAAACTAGGGGCAGACAGAGAGGGAACAGAGGAGACTAGGGGCAGACGGAGAGGGAACAGAGGAGACTAGGGGCAGACAGAGAAGGGGGAACAGAGAAGACTAGGGGCAGACGGAGGGAGAACAGAGGAGACTAGGGGCAGACGGAGAGAGAACAGAGGAGACTAGGGGCAGACGGAGAGGGAACAGAGGAGACTAGGGGCAGACGGAGAGGGAACAGAGGAGACTAGGGGCAGACGGAGAGGGAACAGAGTAGACTAGGGGCAGACGGAGAGAGGGAACAGAGGAGACTAGGGGCAGATGGAGAGGGAACAGAGGAGACTAGGGGCAGACGGAGAGGGAACAGAGTAGACTAGGGGCAGACGGAGAGAGGGAACAGAGGAGACTAGGGGCAGATGGAGAGGAAACAGAGGAGACTAGGGGCAGACGGAGAGGGAACAGAGGAGACTAGGGGCAGACGGAGAGGGAACAGAGGAGACTAGGGGCAGACAGAGAAGGGGGAACAGAGAAGACTAGGGGCAGACGGAGAAGGGGGAACAGAGAAGACTAGGGGCAGACGGAGAGGAAACAGAGGAGACTAGGGGCAGACGGAGAGGAAACAGAGGAGACTAGGGGCAGACGGAGAGGGAACAGAGGAGACTAGGGGCAGACAGAGAAGGGGGAACAGAGAAGACTAGGGGCAGACGGAGAGGGGGAACAGAGAAGACTAGGGGCAGACGGAGAGGGGGAACAGAGAAGACTAGGGGCAGACGGAGAGGAAACAGAGGAGACTAGGGGCAGACGGAGAGGAAACAGAGGAGACTAGGGGCAGACGGAGAGGGAACAGAGGAGACTAGGGGCAGACAGAGAGGAAACAGAGGAGACTGGGGCAGACGGAGAGAAAACAGAGGAGACTAGGGGCAGACAGAGAGGAAACAGAGGAGACTAGGGGCAGACGGAGGGAGAACAGAGGAGACTAGGGGCAGACGGAGAGAGAACAGAGGAGACTAGGGGCAGACGGAGAGGGAACAGAGGAGACTAGGGGCAGACGGAGAGGGAACAGAGGAGACTAGGGGCAGACGGAGAGGGAACAGAGGAGACTAGGGGCAGACGGAGAGGAAACAGAGGAGACTAGGGGCAGACGGAGAGGGAACAGAGGAGACTAGGGGCAGACGGAGAGGGAACAGAGGAGACTAGGGGCAGACGGAGAAGGGGGAACAGAGAAGACTAGGGGCAGACGGAGAGGAAACAGAGGAGACTAGGGGCAGACGGAGAGGAAACAGAGGAGACTAGGGGCAGACGGAGAGGGAACAGAGGAGACTAGGGGCAGACAGAGAAGGGGGAACAGAGAACACTAGGGGCAGACGGAGAGGGGGGAACAGAGAAGACTAGGGGCAGACGGAGAGGAAACAGAGAAGACTAGGGGCAGACGGAGAGGAAACAGAGGAGACAGGGGCAGACGGAGAGGGAACAGAGGAGACTAGGGGCAGACGGAGAGGAAACAGAGGAGACTGGGGCAGACGGAGAGAAAACAGAGGAGACTAGGGGCAGACAGAGAGGAAACAGAGTAGACTAGGGGCAGACGGAGGGAGAACAGAGGAGACTAGGGGCAGACGGAGAGGGAACAGAGGAGACTAGGGGCAGACGGAGAGGGAACAGAGACTAGGGGCAGACAGAGAAGGGGGAACAGAGAAGACTAGGGGCAGACGGAGAAGGGGGAACAGAGAAGACTAGGGGCAGACGGAGAGGAAACAGAGGAGACTAGGGGCAGACGGAGAGGAAACAGAGGAGACTAGGGGCAGACGGAGAGGGAACAGAGGAGACTAGGGGCAGACGGAGAGGAAACAGAGGAGACTAGGGGCAGACAGAGAGGAAACAGAGGAGACTAGGGGCAGACAGAGAGGAAACAGAGGAGACTGGGGCAGACGGAGAGAAAACAGAGGAGACTAGGGGCAGACAGAGAGGAAACAGAGTAGACTAGGGGCAGACGGAGGGAGAACAGAGGAGACTAGGGGCAGACGGAGAGGGAACAGAGGAGACTAGGGGCAGACGGAGAGGGAACAGAGACTAGGGGCAGACAGAGAAGGGGGAACAGAGAAGACTAGGGGCAGACGGAGAAGGGGGAACAGAGAAGACTAGGGGCAGACGGAGAGGAAACAGAGGAGACTAGGGGCAGACGGAGAGGAAACAGAGGAGACTAGGGGCAGACGGAGAGGGAACAGAGGAGACTAGGGGCAGACGGAGAGGAAACAGAGGAGACTAGGGGCAGACAGAGAGGAAACAGAGGAGACTAGGGGCAGACAGAGAGGAAACAGAGGAGACTAGGGGCAGGCAGAGAGGAAACAGAGGAGACTAGGGGCAGACGGAGAGGGAACAGAGGAGACTAGGGGCAGACGGAGAGAGGGAACAGAGGAGACTAGGGGCAGACGGAGAGAGGGAACAGAGGAGACTAGGGGCAGACGGAGAGGGAACAGAGGAGACTAGGGGCAGACGGAGAGGGAACAGAGGAAACTAGGGGCAGACGGAGAAGGGGGAACAGAGAAGACTAGGGGCAGACGGAGAGAGGGAACAGAGGAGACTAGGGGCAGACGGAGAGGGAACAGAGGAGACTAGGGGCAGACGGAGAGAGAACAGAGGAGACTAGGGGCAGACGGAGAGAGGGAACAGAGGAGACTAGGGGCAGACGGAGAGGGAACAGAGGAGACTAGGGGCAGACGGAGAGGGAACAGAGTAGACTAGGGGCAGACAGAGAGGAAACAGAGGAGACTAGGGGCAGACAGAGAGGAAACAGAGGAGACTAGGGGCAGGCAGAGAGGAAACAGAGGAGACTAGGGGCAGACGGAGAGGGAACAGAGGAGACTAGGGGCAGACGGAGAGAGGGAACAGAGGAGACTAGGGGCAGACGGAGAGAGGGAACAGAGGAGACTAGGGGCAGACGGAGAGGGAACAGAGGAGACTAGGGGCAGACGGAGAGGGAACAGAGGAAACTAGGGGCAGACGGAGAAGGGGGAACAGAGAAGACTAGGGGCAGACGGAGAGAGGGAACAGAGGAGACTAGGGGCAGACGGAGAGGGAACAGAGGAGACTAGGGGCAGACGGAGAGGAAACAGAGGAGACTAGGGGCAGACGGAGAGGGAACAGAGGAGACTAGGGGCAGACGGAGGGGAAACAGAGGAGACTAGGGACAGACAGAGAGGAAACAGAGGAGACTAGGGGCAGACAGAGAGGAAACAGAGGAGACTAGGGGCAGGCAGAGAGGAAACAGAGGAGACTAGGGGCAGACGGAGAGGAAACAGAGGAGACTAGGGGCAGACGGAGAGGGAACAGAGGAAACTAGGGGCAGACGGAGAGGAAACAGAGGAGACTAGGGGCAGACGGAGAGGGAACAGAGGAGACTAGGGGCAGACGGAGAGGGAACAGAGGAGACTAGGGGCAGACGGAGTGGGAACAGAGGAGACTAGGGGCAGACGGAGAGGGAACAGAGGAGACTAGGGGCAGGCGGAGAGGAAACAGAGTAGACTAGGGGCAGACGGAGAGGAAACAGAGGAGACTAGGGGCAGACGGAGAGGAAACAGAGTAGACTAGGGGCAGACGGAGAGGGAACAGAGGAGACTAGGGGCAGGCGGAGAGGAAACAGAGGAGACTAGGGGCAGACGGAGAGGAAACAGAGGAGACTAGGGGCAGACGGAGAGGAAACAGAGGAGACTAGGGGCAGACGGAGAGGGAACAGAGGAGACTAGGGGCAGACGGAGAGGGAACAGAGGAAACTAGGGGCAGACGGAGAGGAAACAGAGGAGACTAGGGGCAGACGGAGAGGCAACAGAGGAGACTAGGGGCAGACGGAGAGGAAACAGAGGAGACTAGGGGCAGACGGAGAGGGAACAGAGGAGACTAGGGGCAGACGGAGAGGGAACAGAGGAAACTAGGGGCAGACGGAGAGGAAACAGAACATTTTGAGGAAAAACACTGAGTGGATCTGTGTTATGTTAGTTGTTTAATCTTCCATGGAAGCTGACAAAAAGCTCTGATTAGAGAAAAAGAAGAGCCACTGTTCTATTAGTGTCGAAGCAGTGGTAGAAATATATTTGAATATGCAAATCAGAGAACCTTAAGCCCCTTAAGCACATCTTTTCAAATTCATGGCAGGTGTTCTATCTGATAAGAGCCCCACTCTTGCCCTCTGAACCTACCTAGCAGACAGGACAAATAACCCTGCTGAGAGGAGAAAAAATAAAAACAGGTCTTGCTTATCTGTCTGTGTTACCGCCTTCTAGTTGTGTGGTGATGTGGAAAACGTTGCTATCATTGTCCGTTTCCTATCATTCTCTGAGCTACATTTCTTCCTGTTTCTCCATGTCACATCGGCAGCAACAAGGGTGAGTTTATGGTTCCTCGTGGTGGCATGTCTCCCTTCAGGCTACGTTCATCCCACCACCAGCCCTCCTTCCCTGTCAGCTCAGGTTTTATACCTATACTATAATATGGCCCATGTCTGATTAACTGAGGGTAAAGTCTAATTGCCCCATCTGACAGACCAGCATTATCCTTTGACTATCAAGTGCTTAAAGGGATAGTTCAACCAAATTACATGAACTTGTATTTGTGGCAAAGTAAATTGTATAAAAAGGGCACTAGGACCCAGAACCATAAAGCTGGCTAACTGGCCATAGAGAGGCAGAAAAAGGGCACTACTTTCAAAAGTTACTCTGCTTATTAAAAGGGTATGCATTCATGTTCAAAAGTAGATTTTCCAGTGTGTCCTTTCCCCCTGAATATTGCTGGGTGAATATTTGCGTTTTCATGTTTAATGTTCTCCTAATTCTCTATCAATTCAAAGTCACTTAAGAGCTGAGGGACTGAGTGGTGCGCTGATCTCTCTGTGTCTCGCTGTGTCATTTTCTCATTCCCGCTGATGGCTGTGGTTGGCAACCATTGTAACAGGCTGGCTGATTAGTGATTCAAATGTTTACATGGGGAAAAAGGTACAGGCAGAGGCACACGCCACTAAAGGCTGCACACTGCACACACACTGCACACACACTGCACACACAGCTGGCTGCGCAAAGACAAATGGCTCCACGGCTGATGTCTTTTTAACTATGTGCTTCACTTGAAAAAGGCCTCACTCGGGGGAGTGAGAAGGGGAGAGGTAGTGATGCATAAAATCATATGGGCCAATAAGGGGACCATTTTTTCCCAAGTTTAATACCATTTGTCACAGATGAACGCGTTTAAAGTTGTACAACAATGTTATAGTTGGCCTTTAGATTCTCTATCAGCTGGCCGTTCCATTATGGCCTTCCTCTATGGCCTTCCTCTTAGACTTTGTTGCTTTCATGATATGGTTAGATATATTTGTTTAGTTATTTTAAACTATTTTTTATTTGCTCATTTATTATGTGCATTATGTGCACAAACACAGCAGCTGAGGAATCAGCTTTAGTGAATCATTGATTTGTTTCCTCTTCTCGTTTCAAGGCTCTCCTCCCAACAACACTTTTCTCAATCATTAGCTGGAAAAGTAAGTATTTATTTACGAACGGCCATTGTTTGTTTAGGCTTCAGACACATTGGTATGAAAACCTTTCATTTCTTCATTTGGTAAAGGTCTGGTTCCTGAGGAAATGGTTGTTAAAGCCAGCGGTCCCGATCCTACAGTGCTGACTTGGAGTGGGCTTGGAAGCGTCTGATTCTGAAGGGGGAGAGGTCATAGGAGGGCACTTCTCCCTGGCTCAGTTCACACAGCAGCTTGCCAACGATTGGGCCAAACTTGAATCCGTGACCTGGGGGGAGAACAAATCACAGTAAGTGAGGCAGGTAGGTCCTCAAACTCAGAGGCTGCATCTCAAGAGCACCCTATCGGCTTTATATAGGCTCTATAAAGGCTTTATATAGGCTCTATAAAGGCTTTATATAGGCTCTATAAAGGTTCTAGAAAGGCTTTATATAGGCTCTAGAAAGGCTTTATATAGGCTCTATAAAGACTTTATATAGGCTCTATAAAGGCTTTATATAGGCTCTATAAAGGCTTTATATAGGCTCTATAAAGGCTTTATATAGGCTCTAGAAAGGCTTTATATAGGCTCTAGAAAGGCTTTATATAGGCTCTAGAAAGGCTTTATATAGGCTCTAGAAAGGCTTTATATAGGCTCTAGAAAGGCTTTATATAGGCTTTATATAGGCTCTAGAAAGGCTTTATATAGGCTCTAGAAAGGCTTTATATAGGCTCTATAAAGGGGGGAATCGTGGACTAAATAGGGCAACGGGTGTCATTTCAGGTTGGCCTAGAGTCTATAATATGCTGAAATATATAACCTGCACCTTGTGGAACACCACAATGGGCCTCTATTAATAGCTTGTGTGTCTCTGGCCCATTGTCTGAGTCAGGCAGCCTGTTTGAGCCCTGCATGACGGAGCACATCAAAGAGGACAGGAGCTATTGCTCTGACCGTCACAGGGCATCTATTCATTTAAGTGAGCTCAAGCCAGAGATAAATTAAGGAGATGTGTCCCTCCTTTCAGCGATGAGCCTGCCGTGAGCTGTCAGCCTAGGGGTGAGATGAGGAAACTGACGCTGTACTCAGGAGAGGTGGATTCTTGTTGCTATGGGTCTGAGGGGAAGGAAAACTCTGAATGTCTACCAGGCTTAAGAATGTTTTGTCTCTGCCTGATAAACTTCTCAGAGCTCCCATGGATCCAGACGGGCTTTGAAGTCATAAAAGCTTCAGCGATTTACATCCGGGGCTATAGCGAATGAACTGTAGGTCACTCTGACAGTTCGCTGCATGCGTTTTTCGTAGGAAGAGGCGATGGGCTCTCAATGGCAGGCCCAAACCAGCTGGGTGCCTTTGTAACCATGGCAACCCCCAGGACTTGCTTTAAAGCACTTGTGCCCATGGCTTTTGATAACTCAAACAGAGGAGAGGAGAAAGAGGAGCTGCAAGTTTTTTGTAGCATTGTGATTAGCCCTGTGCACTGATTGAACACAGCATAGTGATGCACAGTCTTTACTAGAGCACATGGTTAAAACACTGATAATATGGTAAATGCAAGCAGAACAGGTTAATAGACCGTGATGAACAGTCATCCTATTATGGTTAATTTTCCATAGAAAAAGGACTTGAAAATCAAAATGTCATACACCTCAGATTCCACCACCAAGGGACCAATGGGTTCAGAAGCAAAACACTTCTTCAATTCATACTTTCCCTTGTATTGATTATGTAGCTTGTCAAATGGCTTTCTCTAACCCTTGGAGTTAATCCTCCTTGTTATCCCTGCAGCTCTCTCTCTCTCTCTCTCACCAGCCAACTGCACTGTGTGCCAGCCAGGTCCTTTAAAAACTATTACAAGTGAAAATGAATTATACATATAATTACTGTAGGAGGCGGCTATCAGAGCAGATGGAACAGGAGCCAGGAGACCCCAGCCGTTGGCCCTTTGGGCCAGGGAGGAGAAGCCCCCCACACTGCCTCACCCGCACCACACAGACAGAGAGAGACAGAGAGAGAGTGAGAGCAGACAAAGAGGGCCCCTGGGCCCTGAGAACATCTAATTAGGGAATAAAAACGGGTCTGGACTCATAGCTCAACTTTTCACCCTTCACAGCCGGCTTGAAAGACTGTCTAATTAAAAGTTGTCTGACTTTTCCCTGTGTAAGATCTCACTCTAAGATACAGCTACAGTACATAGATCTGAAGTAGATACAGAGGGCTCTGTGATGTTCAGCACCACTCTGGACCTGAGTGTGTGCCGGGTCTCAGTGGTGAAAAAAAACATTTTAAAGCCAAACTCTTTGGGCTTGTGCTCATCCACACACATCCACTATTTTACTGTATGTTGTGAGTGACACTATGGATGCAGTCATGTTGGGGTATGATGTGGGGCTGCGGGACATGTTATGTTGGGCCACAAAGGCTTGTTGGGCCACAGAGGACAATACTCATGTTCAACAGGTACACACCTGAAAAGCCTGCTCCGATGACGATGTTACTATGAGTGGGATGGTGGTCCAGGACAAAATGGTCGTCTGGCGTGACCTGCAACAGAAAGATATGGTGAATTGAGAGAGAGAACAAGAGATGGGGAGGCAATTCAGGCGAAATGTGTCAATATGATATTGATGGAAGGAGCGAGAGAGAATGGGAGGGAAAGAGAGAGAAAACAACTGAGGGAACTAGCAGCTTGGTTCAAGAAACTCATCTGAGAAGAATAAATCCTGTCCATTTTGGACCCCAACTACCATCTGTTTGGGGATTGGAGATGATATCCAGTAGTGGACAGTGGGGTGAGTTGAACCAAAGGGGTAAATTGAGCCACCCTGGTTCCCACGAAACCATACACAAAATGTATCATTTGACCAAATATAATTTAATGTAGTCTGTGAAGGAAGAAACCACATGGAAAAAGTGGGAAGCAAGTTACAAAACATGACCAAAATTATCTTGACACCTGCTCATCGAACATCTCATTCCATTAATATATAGAGGGTCCCCCCTTCGCTGCTCTAACAGCCTCCACTCTTCTGGGAAGGCTTTCCACTAGATGTTTGAATATTGCTGCGGGACTTGCTTCCACAAGAGCATTAGTGAGGTCTGGCACTGATGTTGGACATTCCACTTGGGCGTTCCAATTCATCCCAAAGGTGTTCGATGGGGTTGAGGTCAGAGCTCTGTGCAGGCCAGTCAAGTTTTTCCACACCAATCTTGACAAGCCATTTCTGTATTGTAACGGCATTCGTCTGTTGTGGAAAGAGAGTCGGACCGAAATGCAGCGTGGTGGTTACTCATGTTTCTTTAATGAAAGAAAACGGAACGATACATGAAATAACTGTGAATACAAAACAACAAACGGAACGTGAAACTTATTACAGCCTATCTGGTGAATACACAAACACAGGAACAATCACCCACGAATACAAAGTGAAACTCAGGCTACCTAAATACGGTTCCCAATCAGAGACAACGAGAATCACCTGACTCTGATTGAGAATCGCCTCAGGCAGCCAAGCCTAACTAGACACACCCCTATTCAGCCGCGATCCCAAATGCTACAAACCCCAATACGAAAAACAATAACATAAACCCCTGTCACACCCTGGCCTGACCACACATATAACGAAAACACAAAATACAATGACCAAGGCGTGACATGTATGGACCTCACTTTGTACAAGGGGGATTTGTCATGCTGAAAAAGAAAGGGCATTCCCCAAACTGTTGTCATAAAGTTGGAAGCACAAAATCGTCTAGAATGTCATTGTATGCTGTAGAGTTAAGATTACCCTTCGCAGGCACTAAGGAGCCTAGCACGAAACATGAAAAACAGCCCCAGACCATTATTCCTCCTCCACCAAACTTTACAGCCAAACCCATATTCGTCCGTCGGACTGCCAGATGGTGAAGCGTGATTCATCACTCTAGACAACATGTTTCCATTGCTCCAGAGTCCAATGGCGACGAGCCTTACACCACTCCAGCCGATGCTTGGCATTGCCAATGGTGATCTTATGCATATGTGCGGCTCCCGACAAACAGTTCTTGTGCTGACGTTGCTTCCAGAGGCAGTTTGAAACTCAATAGTGAGTGTTGCAACTGAGGACAGATGGTTTTTATGTGCTACGCGCTTCAGTACTCGGCGGTCCCATTCTCTGAGCTTGTGTGGCCTACCACTTCGCGGCTGAGCCGTTTTTGCTCCTAGACATTTCCACTTCACAATAACAGCAGTTGAACGGGGGAGCTCTAGCAGGGCAGAAATGTGATTAACTGACTTGTTGGAAAGGTGGCATCCTATGACGGTGCCATGTTGAAAGTTGCTGAGCTCTTCAGTAAAGCAATTTTACTGTCAATGTTTGTCTATGGAGATTGCATGGCAGTGTGCTCGATTTTATATACAGGGATATCCTTGTCTCATCGCGCACTAGCGACTCCTGTGTCGGGCCGGGCACAGTGCACGCTGACACGGCCGCCAGGTGTACGGCGTTTCCTCCAACACATTGGTGCTGCTGGCTTCTGGGTTAAGTGGGGATTGTGTCAAGAAGCAGTGCTGCTTAGTTGGGTTGTGTTTCGGAGGACGCATGGCTCTCGACCTTCGCCTCTCCCGAGTCCGTACGGGAGATGCAGCGATGAGACAAAACTGTAACTACTACCAATTGGATACCACGAAATTGGGGGGAAAAAGTACAAATAAAGATGTATGTATTGTTAGAAGGTTCATTCTTGTATCTAAACCAAAGTAGATAATAAAGATTGTTCTATACATCAGTTGGGGTCTCTATAAGCTTCAATATGAGGTCCTAAACCTAGCAAGATAGTGCATCCTTGTAGCTATGTGGGATAATATAGTCAAAACGTTTGCCTTGGGGTATATTCAGGCAATTGTTGAGCCAATGGCAAGTTAAACAAATTGTTTTCTTCCCTGGCATAATGCAAGACCTTATCGCTGGGATATGAGGTAACTACAGGGCCTGGCCTGGCCTATGTTAAAAGTGTTTTAAAAAGTACAAAGTGTTTGTTAGATGTTAAGTCTGTGTTAAAATATGCTTAAAATGGTTAAAAGACAAACAAGTGATTGTGTTTGGGGGAAAAAGGTAGACATGGTTTTAAATGGTAGTGGTAATATTTTATTGAGTTCAGAAATTTGTAGGCAGCTCAACTTACCCCATCCCATACCCGGACAAGCTATGTTTTCAAAACTGTAATGTTTACATGAATTCTGATGATTTCCTGGGATATACAACATCCTGAAATATATGTTGACGGAGTGATGCTGAATGTAAAAATGGCTCAACTTACCCCACTCTCCCCTACTGTGTCCCATTCTCCATGCAGTAGGCTACTCTGACTAAGGGGCAGGAATGACATGTGGTTTCCAATCATATTCAGTGTCTGTGATGTTTTCCATTAGTGTTTGAATCCCAAAGGTAATGCAGCCGTGGAGCATGTGATGTGATTGGTATGGCAAACAGCGCAATGGTTCTCGCTCTGCATTTTCAACTCCAGAACCACCCTCATCCCATTTCTATTCTGTACCTTGCCTTGGTAGGAAGATCAAAGATTTTTAGATTATAAACAATGAAGCCCAACTGAAAAGATTATGGTATTCTAATTGTTCAGAGTAAATTGCTATTGTGGGGCATTACTGTATTATGGCCATTACTGGGATACAGTAAGCAGCAGAGATGTTAACGTTGTGTACATATTTTTTTAATTGAACCTTTATTTAACTAGGCAAGTCAGTTAAGAACAAATTCTTATTTACAATGACCACCTACCCCGGCCAAACCCAGACGACACTGGGCCAATTGTGCGCCACCCTATGGGACTCCCAATCACAGCTGGTTGTGATTCAGCCTGGAATCAAACCAGGGTCTGTAGTAACACCTCTAGCACTGAGATGCAGTGCCTTAGACCACTGCACCACTCGGGAGCCCCATGCAGCTCTGAAACGGGTAATACTCACTGTGTACATGCAGCTCTCCACCACAGCAGGGATGGGCACCAGGCCAGGGAAACAGCGGGTGATGTAACGCTGTAGGATGTCTATGTCCCCCCTGTCCGTCTGTCTGTCTCTCTCATCAGGGTCCGTCTCAGGGCCCGTGTGGTAGCAAATCTTCAAAAAGAGAAGAAAAACCTCATCAACTGACCTTTATGCAAACTAACTGTATTGAACGTAATTAGAGTCGGAGTGCCCTTACCAGGAACATCGACCCTAGGTAGAACAGTATAAGGCCTATGTCATGTAAATGCAATGTTCTATGAAGTGTCCACATTTTGATTTGAAAGGTAATTAAAAGTGTGGCAGCATTTTCTTTTGAAAGGTAAATAAAAATGGTTTAGCCTGACCGAGCATTAGCATTCTATCTACAGTACATGGGTTACAAAGCACTGTTGACTACACCACAGAGTGAATAATGTGATATGGCACAGCCATCTGTCCCTCTCCTTTGCATGCATGTGCTGCTATTACTCTCCCAACTCCTGCTGGCTTGCCATCATGCTCAAAATAGAGATGGAATAGAAAATGGAAGCGCAACACAGACAAGATTCCCCTGTGATTATGTATCCGGAAGTGTTGGAGAACTTTGGGGGCTGACAGTGTTGCTGCCCTACTTCTGAGCTCAGCAAAAGTTGAATGTATTTCTATTTAAATTCAACATAATAAGACTAGGAAACAGTGTAATAAAGGTGGTTTGGTGGACTATGCGTGTGTGGTTAGTAACCTTGCTTGAGACCAAAGCAAATGCATCACTGAATTTTGCGTGGAACATTCTGGTATTGAAAAGCCCAAACCTTCATCAGGCCTGGGTATTCATTGGATGGGAGGCCGTAGATGTGATGCTTTGCCTCCTCTGATTCCAGCTGGATGAAGCAGGGGAAGCGGTGCTGGACATTGTAGGAACCAGGGATCTTCTCACTCCAGTAGCACACGTTAATCTTTATCACCTAATTAATCAGGGAAGCAACAGACAGATGGACAGTCATCAGCACAGTGCAAGGACCCAGGGCCCAGGGCCCAGGTATAGGCCTCCGTAAAATGATTCTTAGTTTAATTAGGGATTTGATTAAAGAAGATCCTTGCACTTGGGAAGATGTTCCCCTCCCCCTCCTACCTCCCTCAAAGACAAAAAAAGACTCAGAGACTCCAGTCACCCTAGTCATAGACTGTTCTCTCTGCTACCGCATGGCAAGAGGTACCGGAGCGCCAAGTCTAGGTCCAAGAGGCTTCTAAACAGCTTCTACCACCAAGCCATAACATCTAATCAAATAGCTACCCAGACTATTTGAATTCCCCCACTTTTATTTCTTATTTCACTGTAAAGGTCTGTATTTGGCGCTTGTGACAAATAAGATTTGATTTGATGTTACCCATTACCATCGTTGTATCGAATCCAACTGCAATTACAAAGGTAGCGGTGGTGTAGCGGCAGTGAGAATGGGGATTTAATGAAATGCATACACACTCAGACAAATCACATCTTCCCAGTACGTGGTAATAAGGACACAATGTTCACTAGCTTTTAGTTTAATAAACTAACAGGCAGCCGTCTCATTCTGGGGACCATCAAAATTCAGTAGGTGGAGAGAGAGAAAGAGAGAGAGAGAGAGCAGTATTTAAGGCAAGCTCATACCTCATACTTTCTCTATGTGCTCACTCAGGCATGGCTTCCACGGGCCCCTCTCGCTATCCTGAATAATGCAATTCCAATACAAACTCCAATTCTCAACTTAAATAACGCCCAGTATTTTTTCATCACCTTTTCTTTTGGGTGGGTGATATATTGTGAGATTGCTTGGCTGGCTCCCTCCCTACCGCCCTGTGTAAAAGATAGTCTATGAATGGGTTTGTTTAGTTTATTCCTCATAGCAGACCGAGTGTTCCGCCAGCACTGGGCTGCAGACTCTCCCTCTTGGTTTGCCTTGAACCAACCAGAGCTATGACGGGTCATCACTCCCTGCTTATAGTCTGGGGGAGGGAGGCCTATATTGGGGGAGATTGGACTTGTTTTTTGACCTGGGGTTGGACAAAATGTTGCCCTTATCTACTAACATTAATGATGTGATGGGGTATGGGTTTTATGGTTACGTGCTGAACTTTGGAATAGAGCTTTAAATCCTTTATGCTTTAAATCCTTTCTTAAATCTTGTGTTGTCAAATACATGCTCCATAAAACTCAATTGCAACTGCCTTATTGTCTATTTGTGTTTGAGTGTATAACATTTGTGACACTGCGGTTTGACAATATCAAAGATCATATCATAGTATGCCTGGTCTGACAGTAGTGGACTGGATTCCACTGGAGTGCTTTGGAGTGTGAGCTCATGTTAGAGGTAGTGAGTTGGCTGGTTCTACAGTGAGTAGCCTACCTGCAGTGGTAGCTGAAGGCCTGTGTGGGACAGCAGGGTGTTGGCCCAGGGTCCAGCTGTGATCACCAAGCGTTTAGCTCTGTACACCCCACTGACTGTCGTCACGGTTACCACAGAGCCCGGTGTGATGTCAATCACCTTCTGTCCGTCCTTGATCACGCCCCCCAGTTTCTGGAACTGTCCCTGGTGATGGAGAGAGAGAACGGTTACAGTTAGTGTAAGGTGTGTTCAAAATGAATGAGAACAAACTGACACAGAGGAACCTTAGTAACTGAAGTGTAATGGTATCAAGCAGGTAACATGTAAATAAACCTAACACAATGCAAGTGAAGTTTGCAGTCCATATAAGCATCCCAGTCACAACAAATCCTGAGGTGAACTTCTCCTCCGTTGAGGGTTAATTCAAGTTTAACAGTGGAATGTGGATGTCTAGGCAGGTGTAAGACAGACAACCAAGGGGCAGGGCAGCTGAAACCGTAATAAAGCAGTCTTATTATCTAGTAGATTAGAGTGCAGGTAAGAGACCTGGATGCCTATGTGAGCCTGAGAGATACAACATATCTGCTGATTGTGATGAATTGTCTATAGAGCTCCAAGACAGGATTGTGTCGAGGCACAGATCTGGGGAAGATACCAAAAATGTCTGTAGCATTAAAGGTCCCCAAAATCACAGTGGCCTCCATCATTCTTACATGGAAGAAGTTTGGAATCACCAAGTAGTAGTAGCTGGTAAGTTGTAATAAGCTGTAATAAGTAGACCATGTGCCTAACCCTAATAATTTGGTCCCTTTCCCCCTCATAACTTGGTGGTGCACATGTAGCCTATAGCCTGTTTTAGAAAAATGTAATCATCGAATATTGTAAGAGCTTTCATTGTCTGCTTATATGCCCCCTTATTTATCCTATGGTTTTGACTTGGTGTACAGGGATAATATTGTAAGAACGACCCATGTTATGAATTCTGTCGCTGTACATTTTGAAATTGCTGAACAGTTATATAGACTACGTCTGTCCTAGCTAGCTCATTAATGTCTTCATCGAAATGATTTTATTGCCTCTTGTGCGCTCATTGTTCCCTTATGCCATAGTTTCCACATCTCAATTGTCAGTAGTAACCACATTTGTTTAAGCAAGTCAGCCATATCAGCTATGTCTTAAAAAAAGCACTAAATATTTCTGAATGAACTATTTCGCTGCCAGACAAGGCCCCACTGATAGCCAGGTGTAGTGGTGGTAAGGATTCACTCCATGGTGCTGAAAAGAAAACTCTGCTGTTGGGACAGCTTTATGTAGGCCCTAACAGTTTGTGGGTACCGTTTTTCAACGTTATAGTGCAATTTATGTGTTGCGTAGTGGCTTTGCTGGCATGCATCAACAACAAAAAAACATTGAGTTTGCCCCACCAAGATTTACATGCTAAAATCACCACTGCCCGATTCGTGGAAAAACACTCATGGTTATGCACATGTGCAAACTCTCAAAGACACAGACACCCCACTCATTCACAAAACATCAATGAATCACGATCGACGCTGGCAGATTGTGAGACAGAATGTTGATAGGAGGTTATGAAACTAGACAGACAGAATGAGAATACATGGTGGTAATCTTGGCGGCTGTAGAAACATCTATTATCACGACTAATGACAAGTTGTAATGTATGCTTTATGCTTGATCTGAACAACAGAGAGGAAAAATCTGTTCAATCAATACAAGACAGGATAATTGTTCCGAGGTAGCAGTAAAATAATGAAGCATTTCACTTGGTGTTTTCAGGCTGTTTCTCTCCCATGCTTTGTTTCTCCCTGCCAATGTCTGAATAAACTCAATTCAATGCTATAAAAATGTCCTATGTCGGTAGTCATCGTTGTAAAATAAATACTCATTTTGTCATTGTAGTATGTGTACCTAGGCATATGAATTAAAAATGGTATATGAGAGCTATTTGTCATTGTTTAGTTCATATTTTCTTGGTCTATCTGTCTCCCTGACGCCATATACAGTATTCCCAAATTGTGTGTACAAGCCATCATGTATTTCCTAATTAGTGGTCAAAAGACAATTACCTAGCTGCTGATAAACACTAATGAATGATCATTACAGAGTCAGACACTCATTGGGGTAATGTAAAGGACAAACAGGACAGCACTAAAGGAAAGGGAGCTGTACTTTATGGAGGTCTTATCACACCCTAGAAGAGGCACTGAGACAATGTGGGTTAAAGGTACAATCCAATCCAGGCCAATCAATTAACTGCATCTGGTAATAATGACCTCCTCTAGGATGCAAACATAATGCAGAATGCCTTTTACAGATTTGTAAGCAATACATACCAAACTGTTTGCCACTTTTACCTGTACCGTTTTGAGTGTGCGGTCAGTGTACAGCATCTTACCTGTACAGTTTTGAGTGTGCGGTCAGCGTACAGCATCTTACCTGTAAAGTTTTGAGTGTGCGGTCAGTGTACAGCATCTTACCCGTACAGTTTTGAGTGTGTGGTCAGTGTACAGCATCTTACCCGTACAGCTTTGAGTGTGCGGCCAGCGTACAGCATCTTACCCGTACCGTTTTGAGTGTGCGGTCAGCGTACAGCATCTTACCTGTACAGTTTTGAGTGTGTGGTCAGCGTGCAGCATCTTACCTGTACAGGTTTGAGTGTGCGGTCAGCGTACATCATCTTACCTGTACAGTTTTGAGTGTGCGGTCAGCATGCAGCATCTTACCTGTACAGTTTTGAGTGTGCGGTCAGTGTACATCATCTTACCTGTACAGTTTTGAGTGTGCGGTCAGCGTGCAGCATCTTACCTGTACAGTTTTGAGTGTGCGGTCAGCGTACAGCATCTTACCTGTACAGGTTTGAGTGTGCGGTCAGTGTACAGCATCTTACCTGTACAGGTTTGAGTGTGCGGTCAGTGTACAGCATCTTACCTGTACAGGTTTGAGTGTGCGGTTAGTGTACAGCATCTTACCCGTACCGTTTTGAGTGTGCGGTCAGTGTACAGCATCTTACCCGTACCGTTTTGAGTGTGCGGTCAGTGTACATCATCTTACCTGTACAGTTTTGAGTGTGCGGTCAGTGTACAGCATCTTACCCGTACAGTTTTGAGTGTGCGGTCAGCGTACATCATCTTACCTGTACAGTTTTGAGTGTGCGGTCAGTGTACATCATCTTACCTGTACAGTTTTGAGTGTGCGGTCAGTGTACAGCATCTTACCCGTACAGTTTTGAGTGTGCGGTCAGCGTACATCATCTTACCCGTACAGTTTTGAGTGTGCGGTCAGTGTACATCATCTTACCTGTACAGTTTTGAGTGTGCGGTCAGCGTACATCATCTTACCCGTACAGTTTTGAGTGTGTGGTCAGCGTACAGCATCTTACCTGTACAGGTTTGAGTGTGTGGTCAGCGTACAGCATCTTACCCGTACAGTTTTGAGTGTGCGGTCAGTGTACATCATCTTACCCGTACAGTTGAGTGTGCGGTTAGTGTACAGCATCTTACCCGTACCGTTTTGAGTGTGTGGTCATGGTACAGCATCTTACCTGTACAGTTTTGAGTGTGCGGTCAGCGTGCAGCATCTTACCTGTACAGTTTTGAGTGTGTGGTCAGCGTGCATCATCTTACCTGTACAGTTTTGAGTGTGTGGTCAGCGTGCATCATCTTACCTGTACAGTTTTGAGTGTGCGGTCAGCGTACAGCATCTTACCTGTACAGTTTTGAGTGTGCGGTCAGCGTACAGCATCTTACCTGTACAGTTTTGAGTGTGTGGTCAGCGTGCAGCATCTTACCTGTACAGTTTTGAGTGTGCGGTCAGCGTGCAGCATCTTACCTGTACAGTTTTGAGTGTGCGGTCAGCGTGCAGCATCTTACCTGTACAGTTTTGAGTGTGCGGTCAGCGTGCAGCATCTTACCTGTACAGTTTTGAGTGTGCGGTCAGCGTACAGCACTCCGGCAGTGGTGTCCACCAGGGCTGCGTTTCCCTGGGACAGGTTAACATGGGGGATGTGTTGGCTGAACTCCTCCCTCGGCAGGATCACTATGGGAACCTTGTTCCTCTCCAGGGTGGACTTGAACACCTGGTAGTCCCCCTGCTCTGGACCCATCACTAGCAGACCTGTACGTCTGGGAAAGGAGGTCCTAATCATCATGTAGTGAATGTCCTGTTTTCATTTGTGGAAATAAATCAACTAAGATAAACTAAGGCCTAGATTCAATCCGTATCACGGAAGATCCGCACAATAGCACAATTAAAATGTAGAATCAAGTTTCCGCGTTTCCGGAGACTGAATTCACGGTATATGTTGCATATGTTGGCTCAACCGGAAATTACCTTTAAATTATAATTGCACTATAATGTGGATCTTCCGTGATACGGAATTGATCTAGCGCTAAACTAAAATCCTTGGGGTTCAGAGAACCATGCTCACATGATGAATAACCATGTCTGAGACCTGAAGACATGTGTTGGCCCCCCGAGCTAAGGGTTTTAGCTCAGCAGACTAACACAGTCTTGTGATACCACCGGAGGCTGCTAAGGGGAGGATGGCTCATAACAATGGCTGGAACGGAGCGAATGGAATGGCATTTGAAACCATTCTAACAATTCTGCTCCAGCCATTACCGTCCTCCCCAATTAAAGGTGCCAACCAACCTTCTGTGTGTGATGCATAGAAGACCCTGGTGAAAACCCAGTCGTCACATTTGCAAGTGGTTTGAACCACACAATCAATCAACAGCTTACCTGTAAGTATATTATAAATCACAGATGGCCTCTGTGACAATCTAATCTAATGAAGGCAATCTGATGAAACAACAGTTTGTAAAACTAAGTACACTGAGCATATTTAATGTTGTAAAATCCTAGCCTGTGGTAAGTTATAAGATCTCAGAGTGAAAGGTTATGAAAAACAGGGGGCCCTAATGCAGCAGTCTGGTTGATGGATGGCTAGCCTGCCCTATGAGAACAGTGCTTTCTAAAGGCTGCTCCAACATCTGTCAACCCACATGATGCATCAGCCAGCACCTGCTAACGGCCTTACCCGTTCATCAGAGAATTTTAGGAGTGTGTGTGACTGTGTGTGTGTGTGTTTGTGTGTCCACATGTGTGTGAGAATGAAGGAGAGAGCGAAGCGTGAGTGCATGTAAAGTCCTAAACATGATGCCTGCTTCCATGCCACCCATGTCACGCTGTGTGATGACTGAGTGAGACTGGTTTGCTGGTTGTAATGTATGTGTGGCCATACCACTATGCAGAATGGCCTGTGGTCAAAGGGCATTTGGTTTTCGTCCAACCCATCTCAAAGTCTATCCTCAGGGCTGAGAACTACAAATAGAAATTGCTCAGAAAGATTCACGCAGCCATAGCTTCAACATTTCTCATTGTGCTGTAGTTTTAGCCAGCCCAAGGGCACAGGTGGCCTTAGTGTGGGGACCGATCAGTCATCTGCCGTAGATGGCTGCTCCGAGGGAGGGAGATCTATAGCTATTGTGTGCTTGCCTTGGGAACATAACATGGGTGCAGTAGAAGACTGGTGATTGATCCATCAGTCATCTAACAGTATAATGACAAATTTGTTATGCAGCTGACTGATACTGACAACCAAAATGGGTTTCAAACTAAGACAATGGTTCAGGGAAGCTTTAGGTGGGGAGGCAGAGGTTGAAGGCTCTGACTGTCTGGCTCGAACTTTGATTCTGCTGTAGTATTTACAAGAACAAACCCTCCTCGCTCTGGGAATGAGAATTGGGGTTTGTTGAGATGAAAAATCCTTGTTCCACATTCAAAGGCAGGCAGGGAGCTGTCTGGGGTGATTCGGTGACGTGCGATGTAATGAGAAAGTCATCCATCTATAGCTCACACAGATTGAGTTGCTGCTTGAACACTGGTGAAACAGATTGAATGTGACAAATCTCAGTGTTCTGGTATAAAGCTTTCACAATGTTCTTCTAACGCTGCTTCCCCCTATTGAGACAGACCTTGTACTTTTTCTTAAGGTCCTCACCTGTACAGCTTGACGTTGGCCTCTTTCTCCAGCTGAGACCAGAGCTGATAGCACTCCTCCATCATGTGGGTGTAGTAGTCCTCATCATAGGCCTTGCGGATGATGCGTGTCTGGCCATGAGAGCTGCCACGAGAGTGTGGCAGGACAAACTGAGGAACAAGGCATTCAGAAACAGAGTTGGAGTTGCCATTGTCATATTCACAGGACCTTTTTCCCTAGCCTTTTGGGGCCCTAAGCCAAACTTTGTCATGGAGCAAAAAGAAAACGTTGCTGTTTTAAAGCAAGTTTGCACAATTTTACACATTATACCATGGGGTGGAGAGAAGATTTAGCAGTTTTATAAATCATGCAATTCTACTCATTTTGCCATGGGGTGGAGAGAAACTTTTGCAGTTTCACAGCAAATTTTCTGCAATTCTACACATTTTGCCATGTTCATATGATTTCTGAGTGAGTGACTAAGAAAATCAATGGGGGCCCCCTGGCGGTCAGGGCCCCTGGCTGTCAGTAATTCTAACATGATTACTATATTACTAAGGGGTGGCATGTAGCCTAGTAGTTAGAGCATTGACGGTTGCTGGATCGAATCCTGGAGCTGATAAGGTTCAAATCTGTCTTCTGCCCCTGAACAAGGCAGTTAACCAACTGTTCCCCAGTAGGCCTTCATTGTAAATAAGAATTTGTTCTGAACTGACTTGCCTAGTTAAATAAAGGTAAAAATAAATAAAAATACTACAAGTTTAGAAAGCTGACTAGACTAATTTACCAATCTAAAAAATGTTAGCTGACATGGTCTGATTTAGTGACGTGTCAGTGATTGCCATAACAAGAGAAAAACTGCTTAGACATAACATTTCGAAATTGCCGCATGGAAGTTTGAAACATACTGAAACTATTCCTAGGCCAGTCCAAATATTAAAATACAAAGAAAAACGTTATCACTTCTAAATAAATAATAACCTCGTCAATCGTGCAATTATGCGATGTAGGCTCAGTTGGTAGACATGTTGATTCCCACGAGTCACCATCACGACAATGTATGTACTCACTACTGTAAATCACTTTGGATAAAAGCGTCTGCTAAATTACTAAAATGTAGACTACCAACAAGTCGTTGCATTGGAGTTGACACCATATAAATGATGTTGTTGGTTGACAAGTTGTAACTGTTGCCAAATCGCTTTATAAATTACAAACCTGTTCGAGTAGAAGTGTTTTCTTGTTATTTTTCGCAAGGTTATAGGCAGTGAAAGAGCCCTGAACCCCGGCTCCTATCACTATGCAGTCGTAGTCTTGGGAAGACATGTCTTGAGTCTGATGTAGCCTGTATTCACAGGGCACTGCGACTCCTCATTTGACCCGTGTTATGTTACTCTAGTTCAGCCCCCTGGCCAAAGTTTCCGTTATGTAACAACCACTGACAGCATGCTCAGGTCTACACTACATTTGCGGCGTTCAGAACAACGACTCGAATAATACGAGGTTAAATCATGACTTCAGTGATCTTCACGTCGGAAAGACGGAGCTCTAGAAAGATTTGGAATTCCGAGTTGGATGACTATTCAGATCAATTTTTCCCAGTAGGAGCTCATTTTTTTCCGACTTCCCAGTTCTTTTAAAAGCACTGAAGTCTGGGGATTTCCGATTTTCCAGTTCTGAATTCCCAGTTATTGTGAACGCAGCAACTCTCCCCACAGCGTGCATGCTAAATATGGCCGTATTTAAATTACACATAAGATTACTGTATTAAAAGCTATTGTTCTTATATGATCTACATTCAGAAGAAATGTTGGCGAAGAAATCAGCTGTAGGCCTACAAAACTGTTTGTTTGGTCAGTCCTGCCTTCAATTGCGGTGCGCTTGTGAACATGGAGAACCAAGCGGGTCTAGGAATTAAAAATTATGTTATTTGACCAAAAAAAACGAATATTTAAAATAAAATTAAAGCTCATCATTTCATACAATTTCCAATCTGTATAACTTCAAAAAGCAAGAGGAAAAAATGTTATACAACATTAGTAGAGATGTCAAGTTTGCAACCCTCTTGCCTTGAACATTTTGAGAGGGTCAGTCTTGTTGGCCAAATAGATGGTGAAATAGTGTATTCTCACTCATTTTACACGGCAGCAAAGTCAAATATATCAAGGGTTAGTTAGCTCAGACAGAGCCATAGATAGCTAGGCCTATTTAAGATGATTGATCCTGTTCCGGTTGCCATGGTTATACGAGCCCCCCTTCCCAATTTGCTATGAGGACATCTCCATGCTCCAATTGTTCTTATGGTTACAATAATTGCACACCATTTATGGGTTAGTGTAAAAGTAAAGATAGTATCTTCCAACTCAACCAACAACCAGGCACAAACAAATTGTGATAATTTATTTTTTCATTCGTTTACTTAATTTCCAGAATTCACAACTCTAGTGTTTTACATAGAGTCACATCCTGACCAAATTGGCATCCTAAAAAATAAGAACAACAAAATAACAACAGTGAAATGTGTTGTTTTACAGGGTCAGACTTGTTTTATTAATTTTTTACTTAACCTTTATTTAACTAGGCAAGTCAGTTAAGAACAAATTCTTATTTACAAAGACAGCCACCCCGGCCAAACCCAGTTGTTGCTCGGCCAATTGTGCACCACACTATGGGACTTCCAATCACAGCTGGATGTGATAAAGTATGGATTTGAACCATGTTGACAGATTATTCACCTTGTCAGCTCGGGTATTCAAACCAGCAACCTTTCGGTTACTAGTCCAATGCTCTAACCACTAGGCTACCTGCCACCTGCTATCTGAGAATCATATTTGCAAATGCACACAACCTTCCATTCTGCAGCTTAGAATTGGTCTGGCTGTGACATATATTGAGAGAACAGCACATTGATTTTCCTTCCTTCCTTCCCTCTCTCTCTCTCTCTCTCTCTCTCTCTCTCTCTCTCTCTCTCTCTCTCTCTCTCTCTTTCTCTCTCTTTCTCTCTCTCTCTCTCTCTTTCTCTCTCTCTCTCTCTCCCTCTCTCTCTCTCTCTCACTCCGTGGACAGACAACTCGTTTCTCTGAATGGCTCTCATTTGCAATCGATCAGCACACAGATAGCTCATCCCCATCGACCCCCAGACAGACATTTACATTTACATTTAAGTCATTTAGCAGACGCTCTTATCCAGAGCGACTTACAAATTGGTGCATTCACCTTATGACATCCAGTGGAGCAGCCACTTTACAATAGTGCATCTAAATATTTTAAGGGGGTGAGAAGGATTACTTTATCCTATCCTAGGTATTCCTTAAAGAGGTGGGGTTTCAGGTGTCTCCGGAAGGTGGTGATTGACTCCGCTGTCCTGGCGTCGTGAGGGAGTTTGTTCCACCATTGGGGGGCCAGAGCAGCGAACAGTTTTGACTGGGCTGAGCGGGAACTGTACTTCCTCAGTGGTAGGGAGGCGAGCAGGCCAGAGGTGGATGAACGCAGTGCCCTTGTTTGGGTGTAGGGCCTGATCAGAGCCTGGAGGTACTGAGGTGCCGTTCCCGCGGAGGAGCGGGGTGACGTGAGAGAACTTGGGAAGGTTGAACACCAGACGGGCTGCGGCGTTCTGGATGAGTTGTAGGGGTTTAATGGCACAGGCAGGGAGCCCAGCCAACAGCGAGTTGCAGTAATCCAGACGGGAGATGACAAGTGCCTGGATTAGGACCTGCGCCGCTTCCTGTGTGAGGCAGGGTCGTACTCTGCGGATGTTGTAGAGCATGAACCTACAGGAACGGGCCACCGCCTTGATGTTAGTTGAGAACGACAGGGTGTTGTCCAGGATCACGTCAAGGTTCTTAGCGCTCTGGGAGGAGGACACCGTGGAGTTGTCAACCGTGATGGCGAGATCATGGAACGGGCAGTCCTTCCCCGGGAGGAAGAGCAGCTCCGTCTTGCCGAGGTTCAGCTTGAGGTGGTGATCCGTCATCCACACTGATATGTCTGCCAGACATGCAGAGATGCGATTCGCCACCTGGTCATCAGAAGGGGGAAAGGAGAAGATTAATTGTGTGTCGTCTGCATAGCAATGATAGGAGAGACCATGTGAGGTTATGACAGAGCCAAGTGACTTGGTGTATAGCGAGAATAGGAGAGGGCCTAGAACAGAGCCCTGGGGACACCAGTGGTGAGAGCACGTGGTGAGGAGACGGATTCTCGCCACGCCACCTGGTAGGAGCGACCTGTCAGGTAGGACGCAACCAAGCGTGGGCCGCGCCGGAGATGCCCAACTCGGAGAGGGTGGAGAGGAGGATCTGATGGTTCACAGTATCGAAGGCAGCCGATAGGTCTAGAAGGATGAGAGCAGAGGAGAGAGAGTTAGCTTTAGCAGTGCGGAGCGGCTCCGTGATACAGAGAAGAGCAGTCTCAGTTGAATGACTAGTCTTGAAACCTGACTGATTTGGATCAAGAAGGTCATTCTGAGAGAGATAGGGGGAGAGCTGGCCAAGGACGGAACGTTCAAGGGTTTTGGAGAGAAAAGAAAGAAGGGATACTGGTCTGTAGTTGTTGACATCGGAGGGATCGAGTGTAGGTTTTTTCAGAAGGGGTGCAACTCTCGCTCTCTTGAAGACGGAAGGGACGTAGCCAGCGGTCAGGGATGAGTTGATGAGCGAGGTGAGGTAAGGGAGAAGGTCTCCGGAAATGGTCTGGAGAAGAGAGGAGGGGATAGGGTCAAGCGGGCAGGTTGTTGGGCGGCCGGCCGTCACAAGACGCAAGATTTCATCTGGAGAGAGAGGGGAGAAAGAGGTCAGAGCACAGGGTAGGGCAGTGTGAGCAGAACCAGCGGTGTCGTTTGACTTAGCAAACGAGGATCGGATGTCGTCGACCTTCTTTTCAAAATGGTTGACGAAGTCATCTGCAGAGAGGGAGGAGGGGGAGGGGGATTCAGGAGGGAGGAGAAGGTGGCAAAGAGCTTCCTAGGGTTAGAGGCAGATGCTTGGAATTTAGAGTGGTAGAAAGTGGCTTTAGCAGCAGCGACAGAAGAGGAAAATGTAGAGAGGAGGGAGTGAAAGGATGCCAGGTCCGTAGGGAGGCGAGTTTTCCTCCATTTCCGCTCGGCTGCCCGGAGCCCTGTTCTGTGAGCTCGCAATGAGTCGTCGAGCCACGGAGCGGGAGGGGAGGACCGAGCCGGCCTGGAGGATAGGGGACATAGAGAGTCAAAGGATGCAGAAAGGGAGGAGAGGAGGGTTGAGGAGGCAGAATCAGGAGATAGGTTGGAGAAGGTTTGAGCAGAGGGAAGAGATGATAGGATGGAAGAGGAGAGAGTAGCGGGGAGAGAGAGCGAAGGTTGGGACGGCGCGATACCATCCGAGTAGGGGCAGTGTGGGAAGTGTTGGATGAGAGCGAGAGGGAAAGGGATACAAGGTAGTGGTCGGAGACTTGGAGGAGTTGCAATGAGGTTAGTGGAAGAACAGCATCTAGTAAAGATGAGGTCGAGCGTATTGCCTGCCTTGTGAGTAGGGGGGAAGGTGAGAGGGAGAGGTCAAAAGAGGAGAGGAGTGGAAAGAAGGAGGCAGAGAGGAATGAGTCAAAGGTAGACGTGGGGAGGTTAAAGTCGCCCAGAACTGTGAGAGGTAAGCCGTCCTCAGGAAAGGAGCTTATCAAGGCATCAAGCTCATTGATGAACTCTCCGAGGGAACCTGGAGGGCGATAAATGATAAGGATGTTAAGCTTGAAAGGGCTGGTAACTGTGACAGCATGGAATTCAAAGGAGGCGATAGACAGATGGGTAAGGGGAGAAAGAGAGAATGACCACTTGGGAGAGATGAGGATCCCGGTGCCACCACCCCGCTGACCAGAAGCTCTCGGGGTGTGCGAGAACACGTGGGCGGACGAAGAGAGAGCAGTAGGAGTAGCAGTGTTATCTGTGGTGATCCATGTTTCCGTCAGTGCCAAGAAGTCGAGGGACTGGAGGGAGGCATAGGCTGAGATGAACTCTGCCTTGTGCAGTTCCAGAGGCTACCGGAGACCTGGAACTCCACGTGGGTCGTGCGCGCTGGGACCACAAGATTAGGGTGGCCGCGGCCACGCGGTGTGGAGCGTTTGTATGGTCTGTGCAGAGAGGAGAGAACAGGGATAGACAGACACATAGTTGACAGGCTACAGAAGAGGCTACGCTAATGCAAAGGAGATTGGAATGACAAGTGGACTACACGTCTCGAATGTTCAGAAAGTTGAGCTTACGTAGCAAGAATCTTATTGACTAAAATGATTAAAAATGATACAGTACTGCTGAAGTAGGCTAGGTGGCAGTGGCTGCGTTGTTGACTTTGTAGACTAGCTGGCAGTGGCTGCGTTGTTGATTACGTTACGTTGCGTTAAAAGAACGACAATAGCTGGCTAGGTAACCTAGAAAATCGCTCTAGACTACACAATTATCTTTGATACGGAGACGGCTATGTAGCTAGCTATGTAGCTAGCTACGATCAAACAAATCAAACCGTTGTACTGTAATGAAATGAAATGAAAATGTGATACTACCTGTGGAGCGAGGCGGAATGCGACCGGGTTGTTGAGTTCTAATCGGTAGACGTTGGCTAGCTGTTAGCTAGCTAGCAGTGTCTCCTACGTTAAGGACGACAAATAGCTGGCTGCGTTGTTGATTCAGGGGCTAGCTGGCTAGCTAGCTAGCAGTGTTGATTACGTTACGTTGCGTTAAAAGAACGACAATAGCTGGCTAGGTAACCTAGAAAATCGCTCTAGACTAAACAATTATCTACACAATTATCTTTGATACAGAGACGGCTATGTAGCTAGCTATGTAGACGGTGGGCGTTAGCTAGCTGGCTAGCTGCTGGGCAGATACGTTAGGACGACGAAATACGATAATTACGCAATTATCTTTGATACAAAGACGGCTATGTAGCTAGCTAAGAAGAAATTGCTAAGATTAGACAAATCAAACCGTTGTACTATAATGAAATGTAATGAAATGTAATGAAAAGTTATACTACCTGCAGACCGAAGTGCGGATGCGACTGCTCGCTCCAACCCGGAAGTAGGAGACAGGCAGACAGACAGGCAGACAGGCAGACAGGCAGACAGAAGAATAGAGGAGCCATGGCGTCGAGGTGAGGCACAATCTCCTTTAAAAACACACAACAGCAACCGGCACATGCTCCCCTGCAAACTCACACCCTGACACTTTTGACCAAAAGTATCTTCTTTTCAACACACTTTTTGAGTTGAAGAGTGTCATTTCAAAGATACCAATCTCCTACACTCTGACATGATAAGACCTGATGAAACTGATATTGAGCCCCTCTCATTTTTAAGCACATGAAGTAGTTAACCTACTGGTAATGAAATGGTCAGCAACCCGGTCATGATTTGGAGGGAATTTGAGATATTGAGGGTGTTAGTAGCCTGTTATTACCATATATCTGCAACCCACCATAGCTGTGGGTCTGTGTGGTTGGGGATGTGGGTGGAGGAGGGTAAAGGGCTGACCATAGTGGTGGCTCTGTGTGTAGCGCTCTCTTTTGATGACTTCTGTAACCGTAATAGCCTTGGTTTCATGCATGTTAACATTAGAAGCCTCCTCCCTAAGTTTGTTTTATTCAATGCTTTAGCACACTCTGCCAACCCGGATGTTCTAGCCGTGTCTGAATCCTGGCTTAGGAAGACCACCAAAAATTCTGAAATCTTCATGCCTAACTACAACATTTTCAGACAAGATAGAACGGTCAAAGGGGGCGGTTTTGCAATCTACTGTAGAGAGAGCCTGCAGAGTTCTGTCCTACTATCCAGGTCTGTACCCAAACAATTTGAACTTCTACTTTTAAAAATCCACCTCTCTAAAAACAAGTCTCTCACCGTTGCCGCCTGCTATAGACCACCCTCTGCCCCCAGCTGTGCTCTGGACACGATATGTGAACTGATTGCCCCCCATTTATCTTCAGAGCTCGTGCTGCTAGGCGACCTAAACTGGAACATGCTTAACACCCCAGCCATCCTACGATCTAAGCTTGATGCCCTCAATCTCATACAAATGATCAATGAACCTACCAGGTACCACCCCAAAGCCGTAAACACGGTAACCCTCATAGATATCATCCTAACCAACTTGCCCTCTAAATACACCTCTGCTGTTTTCAACCAAGATCTCAGCGATCACTGCCTCATTGCCTGCATCCGTAATGGGTCAGCGGTCAAACAACCTCCTCTCATCACTGTCAAACGCTCCCCTAAACACTTCAGCGAGCAGGCCTTTCTAATCAACCTGGCCAGGGTATCCTGGAAGGATATTGATCTCATCCCATCAGTAGAGGATGCCTGTTTAAAAAAAATGCCTTCCTCACCATCTTAAATAACCATGCCCCATTCAAGAAATTTAGAACCTTAACCAACACAAAAACATCCTATGGTGTTCTGCATTAGCGTCGAACAGCCCCTGTGAAATGCAACTTTTCAGGGAAGCTAGAAACCAATATACACAGGCAGTTAGAAAAGCCAAGGCTAGCTTTTTAAAACAGAAATTTGCTTCCTGCAACACAAACTCACAAAAGTTTTGGGACACTGTAAAGTCCATGGAGAATAAGAACACCTCCTCCCAGCTGCCCACTGCACTGAGGATAGAAAACACTGTCACCACCAATAAATCCACTATAATTGAGAATTTCAATAAGCATTTTTCTACGGCTGGCCATGCTTTCCACCTGGCTACCCCTACCCCGGTCAACAGCACTGCACCCCCCCAGCAACTCGCTCAAGCCTTCCCCATTTCTCCTTCTCCCAAATCCAGTCAGCTGGATTTGCAACATCTGGACCCCTACAAATCAGCCGGACTAGGCAATCTGGACCCTTTCTTTCTAAAATTATCTGCCAAAATTGTTACCACCCCTATTACTAGCCTGTTCAACCTCTCTTTTGTGTCGTCTGAGATTCCCAAAGATTGGAAAGCAGCTGCGGTCATCCCCCTCTTCAAAGGGGGAGACACTCTAGACCCAAACTGCTACAGACCTATATCTATCCTACCCTGCCTTTCTAATGTCTTCGAAACCCAAGTCAACAAACAGATTACCGACCATTTTGAATCCCACTGTACCTTCTCCGCTATGCAATCTGGTTTCAGAGCTGGTCATGGGTGCACCTCAGCCATGCTCAAGGTCCTAAACGATATCTTAACCGCCATCGATAAGAAACAATACTGTGCAGCTGTATTCATTGATCTGGCCAAGGCTTTCGACTCTGTCAATCACCACATCCTCATCGCCAGACGAGCCTTGGTTTCTCAAATGATTGCCTCGCCTGGTTCACCAACTACTTCTCTGATAGAGTTCAGTGTGTCAAATCGGAGGGCCTGTTGTCCGGGCCTCTGGCAGTCTCTATGGGGGTGCCACAGGGTTCAATTATTGGACCGACTCTTTTCTCTGTATACATCAATGATGTCGCTCTTGCTGCTGGTGAGTCTCTGATCCACCTCTACGCAGACGACACCATTCTGTATACTTCTGGCCCTTCATTGGACACTGTGTTAACAACCCTCCAGGCGAGCTTCAATGCCATTACAACTCTCCTTCCGTGGCCTCCAATTGCTCTTAAATACAAGTAAAACTAAATGCATGCTCTTCAACCAATCGCTGCCTGCATCTGCCCGCCTGTCCAACATCACTACTCTGGACGGTTCTGACATAGAATATGAGGACAACTACAAATACCTAGGTGTCTGGTTAGACTGTAAACTCTCCTTCCAGACCCACATCAAACATCTCCAATCCAAAGTTAAATCTAGAATTGGCTTCCTATTTCGCAACAAAGCATCCTTCACTCATGTTGCCAAACATACCCTTGTAAAACTGACCATCCCACCGATCCTCGACTTCGGCGATGTCATTTACAAAATAGCCTCCAATACCCTACTCAATAAATTGGATGCAGTCTATCACAGTGCCATCTGTTTTGTCACCAAAGCCGCATATACCACCCACCACTGCGACCTGTACGCTCTCGTTGGCTGGTCCTCGCTTCATACTCGTCGCCAAACCCACTGGCTCCAGGTCATCTACAAGACCCTACTAGGTAAAGTCCCCCCTTATCTCAGCTCGCTGGTCACCATGGCAGCACCCACCTGTAGCACGCGCACCAGCAGGTGCTGGTCTCTGGTCACCCCCAAAACCAATTCTTCCTTTGGCCGCCTCTCCTTCCAGTTCTCTGCTGCCAATGACTGGAACGAACTACAAAAATCTCTGGAAACACTTATCTCCCTCACTAGCTTTAAGCATCAGCTGTCAGAGCAGCTCACATATTACTGCACCTGTACATAGCCCATCTATAATTTAGCCCAAACAACTACCTCTCCCCCTACTGTATTTATTTATTTTGCTCCTTTGCACCCCATTATTTCTATCTCTACCTTGCACATTCTTCCACTGCAAATCTACCATTCCAGTGTTTTACTTGTTATATTGTATTTACTTTGCCACCATGGCCTTTTTTTGTTGCCTTTACCTCCATTATCTCACCTCATTTGCTCACATTGTATATAGACTTATTTTTCTACTGTATTATTGACTGTATGTTTGTTTTACTCCATGTGTAACTCTGTGTTGTTGTATGTGTCGAACTGCTTTGCTTTATCTTGGCCAGGTCGCAATTGTAAATGAGAACTTGTTCTCAACTTGCCTACCTGGTTAAATAAAGGTGAAATAAAATAAGTAAAAAACAGGGTTATGGTCTGTGGCGTGGACAGTGGGCAGTGGGCAGGACAGCAGGCTGAGCAGATGGGTCCTGTGGTACATCAGGCCTGCAGAGGGTCAGCTGGTCACGCCCCACTGTTCTGCCCTGTCATGCACAGCTGAAGGGTGAGCCCCCCCCACAGACTCTGGGCTGCCATATCACACCTAATTAACCAAGCAGAGAGCACACCCTTCCTCTTCATGTCTGTCGCACCCTCACTGGATTGTTGCTAGAATGATTAAAAGAGTGACTAAAAAGCTTTCATGTTTTTTGAAGAGACTTGCTGACATTACAGTATATTTAGACAGACAAGGTTTTCATGAGCCATCTGCATTTAACCCTATTTACACTCTAATCCTTTAACCATATGGTTAATGTACAATTCCAGATGACCTGTGTCTGCTATTATTTAATGTTGAGGCCTGTGTGTCCTGATCATGTGTCCATCGCCTGCTCATAGCGGCATCGCTGGTCGTCATGATAGTTCCCAGCCTTATTCCCCAGCCAGAGACCAGCTAGACTGCTAAACTCTGTGGAGAGATGAAACGAGACAGATTGTTGTTTACGACTGGAAAGCCTTATTGAGACACTGAAATCCCCATCTGCCGGCAGTGAAAGTTTACTCCCTGCGAGTGCATGGCAGAAGAGTGCCGCTGAGACACAGCGAAACACCCCCTGCTGTAATATGATGAACGGCATTTACCTCTTTACTTTGTAAAGTCTGCTCCCCTTGCTGCTCTGCCTGCAGCTAGCAGCATATCAAACTGCAGTGTCAGGACATTCTAGGGAACATTACCATGTCTCAACATCAGGAACTGTTTAAATGGATAAGAATGATGTTGTTGCAAAAGTTTTAGTGACTCAAGGGAAAAAGATTAGCATTCAACATTTCTTTGATGTTGGGAGCTACTCTATTACGTAAGCTCTGTTTACATTTTACACTTAGAAGTTTCCAGAGAAAATTTGCAGGCTTTTTGCGACCTTTACAGTTTAGACAAAAAATATCAATGCTTGGTAGACTTTTGGTGCTAGGTCTAAATGTTTAATGTATGGCTACTGTCATGCTTCTAGACTTCTCCTCATTTTCGCTCTTTGGTTACCTGGATAGATTGTCACCCAGGAAAACAAGATGTAGGACAGCTCCATATTGGAAAAGGTCAAGCTTGAAAATAAGATTCCGTACAAGGCAGAACCTTTTAGTACCATTCTAGTGCTATTTACCTGGCATTTACGGCCAGCCAAGTCATGTTTAAATATAAAGTACCTGGTGTAAATATTCATGATTGCCCATGCCATTACAGGAGGAGGCTCAGGTCTGTCTAATGAATAACTGAAGTCCATGAATAATAAATAGTTTGTGCTTACCCCCCTCTGCCTCACAGACGGAGTATCTTTCAGCTGGGAGCTGTGCCAGTAGAGGCAAGAGAATGTAAACACAAAACTGGGGTCTTATAGGCTATGTGATGGTGCACCATAAGAGCAAATGTTTTACATTTCTCCCAGAATAAATCTGTTCTGTTTGACCCAAATCATCCCCCTTCCCCCTACTGTATGTCTCCGTTGGGCTAATGATTCCACTGGATTGCCCCTCTCCTCTGTACATGGATGGGTTTAGGATTAGATGGCGGATGTTCCTTCTCTCCATGGCGCTATTTCTGACAATTTAATGGCTGGTCTTTGATGCACATATAGTGAGGGAGGGAGAACGGGATTACCTTCACTTCTGGAGTGCACTCTTGGATAAGTGGTCATATTTGTGTGCGTGTGCGTGTGTGCGTGCGTGTGCGTTCGTGTGCGTGCGTGTGTGTGTGTGTGTGCATGCGTGCGTGTGTGTGTGTGTGTGCGTGTGGGTATGTACATTTCCATGTGTGTGTGTGTGTGTGCGTGTGCGTGTGCGTGCGCCCGTGCGTGTGCATGCGTGCGTGTGTGTGTGTGCGTGTGGGTGCACGTGTTAATGTGTAACCTTGAATTATAAAACCAGTGATCTGCCATATACAGTTGAAGTCAGAAGTTTACATACACTTAGGTTGGAGTCATTAAAACTCGTTTTTCAACCACTCCACAAATGTCTTGTTAACAAACTATAGTTTTGGCAAGTCGGTTAGGACATCTACTTTGTGCATGACACAAGTCATTTTTCCAACAATTGTTTACAGACAGATTATTTCACTTCCACAATTCCAGTGGGTCAGAAGTTTACATACACTAAGTAGACTGTGCCTTTAACACTAAGTTGACTGTGCCTTTAAACAGCTTGGAAAATTTCAGAAAATTATATAATGGCTTTAGAAGCTTCTGATAGGCTAATTGACATCATTTGAGTCAATTGGAGGTGCACCTGTGGATGTATTTCAAGGTCTACCTTCAAACTCAGTGCCTCTTTGCTTGACATCATGGGAAAATCAAAAGAAATCAGAAAATAAATTGTAGAACTCCACAAGTCTGGTTCATCCTTGGGAGCAATTTCCAAATGCCTGAAGGTACCACGTTCATCTGTACAAACAATAGTACGCAAGTATAAACACCATGGAACCACGCAGCCGTCAGGAAGGAGACACGTTCGGTCTCCTAGAGATGAACGTACTTTGGTGGCAAAAGTGCAAATCAATCCCAGAACAACAGCAAAGGACCCTGTGAAGATGCTGGAGGAAACAGGTACAAAAGTATCTATATCCACAGTAAAACGAGTCCTATATCGACATAACCTGAAATGCCGCTCAGCAAGGAAGAAGCCACTGCTCCAAAACCGCCATAAAAAAATCCAGACTACGGTTTGCAACTGCACATGGGGACAAAGATTGTACTTTTTGGAGAAATGTCCTCTGGTCTGATTAAACAAATATAGAACTGTTTGGAGGAAAAGGGGTGAGGCTTGCAAGCCAAAGAACACATCCCAACCTTGAAGCACGGGGGTGGCAGCATCATGTTGTGGGGGTGCTTTGCTGCAGGAGGAACTGGTGCACTTCACAAAATAGATGGCTCATGAGGGAGGAAAATTATGTGGATATATTGAAGAAACATCTCAAGACATCAGTCAGGTATTTAAAGCTTGGTCGCAAATGGGTCTTCCAAATGGACAATAACCCAAAGCATACTTCCAAAGTTGTGGCAAAATGGCTTAAGGACAACAAAGTCAAGGTATTGGAGTGGCCATCACAAAGCCCTGACCTCAATCCTATAGAAAATGTGTGGGCAGAACTGAAAAAGCAAGAAGGCCTACAAACCTGATTCAGTTACACCAGCTCTGTCAGGAGGAATGGGCTAAAATTCACCCAACTTATTGTCGGAAGCTTGTGGAAGGCTACCCGAAACGTTTGGCCCAAGTTAAAAGGCAATGCTACCAAATACTAATTGAGTGTATGTAGACTTCTGACCCACTGGGAATGTGATGTAAGAAATAAAAGAGGAAATCAATCATTCTTTTGACTATTATTCTGACATTTCACATTCATAAAATTAAGTGGTGATCCTAACTGGCCTAGGACAGGGACTTTTTACTAGGATTAAATGTCAGGAATTGTGAAAACCTGAGTTTAAATGTATTTTACTAAGGTGTATGTATACTTCCGACTTCAATTGTAGCTATTTGGTGGAATATGTTGTTTACAAATATTTGTAATATTTATTAAGCCAGGCGTTTCAACCCTGCATTCATGACATTTCTTCCAGGAATAGTGCACACGCCATCATTAAATAACACATCTCTGGGTAGCCTGTGTCTCAACGTGGGAGGTAGGGACAGCTGTCGATATCTCTCCCTCTGGAGCTGCCAGACATGCATAGATTCACTAATGAAAAACACAGGGGGACCAAGGCTAGAATCAACCTGCAAAGGATTGTTTTATATTTAGTAACTTACATAGGTAACTTCTACTGTTCAATGGAATTTGGTGTCAAGAATGGTAAGACTATGTTCATGTTACACACATTCTATTTAAATCCATCCATTTTGTACAACCTTACATCGCATAGAAAGTGACATAATAACACTTGTTATAGTGAATGCCTGTGAGCTGCTTCTTCTTCTGTAGTGGACTTGATCTGAGGATCCACTGGGTCCACTTAAAAGTCCCCTTGAACACTGTTCTCCAAAATGAGTGAAACTGTACTCAAAGTGACTTATCTGTGTGGTGGTTTTACCCCCAGGCTGTGTCCAGGACAGTGCAGATTAACTTTGCTCTGCAGCTCACAGTGACAAAACTGCTGGTCTGAGAAAGCAGGAAGATGTGAAGATGTGTAGAGCAATGAGTCTGTTGACAACTGTCAGGACTTTACCTGGTAGAGTACCCTATGCCTTGACAAGATGTGCAACAGTTTGTGCATCATTTTAAGGAAGTCATATTATATGATGTGTTATGCTGTTTGAAACACCAGTCAGCTAAAGTAGAGGGTTTTGTTAGATTTTTTCGTCACATCATAGTGAGACTTTTTTGGCATCTGGGATGCTTTCAGTTCAAGGAGATTACCGGCTCACCTGAAGAGATTGTCAAAACTGGCGGGCATGCAAAATAAAACGCAACAAATGAGTTTTGAGCACAGAAGTTGCAAGTTCAGTGGTTTTCATCCTCTCCCAACTAATTCAAAAAAAGTATTCTACTTTCTTTGTTGAACCAGTCAGAATACACAGAAGCGCCATGTGAAACAATTATTCTTTGGGACAGGTGTCGTCATGGTGCAAGGCTCTCCATTCCCCCAAGCTAAATGTTTTCTGCTTCCTCTTGCATTTATCTGGGAGACCAAGCACACGGATGTCGGCATAACAAATATCTGGCCAGTGGAGATGAATGTATCCCTGGGGAACGAGGGTGGAGGTGGGGGTGGTGGAGAAGAATGTGTCCCCAGAGAAGGAGGGTGGCGGTTTAGTTTAGTTTATGAGGATCCCCATTAGCTACTGCACATGCAGCAGCTACTCTTCCTGGGGTCCACATAAAACATACAAATGTATGACAAACTACCGAACAGTAACAGAAAAGAACAACATCAAATATGACATTACATTACATTCTAAATAAAAAATAAAATAATCCAAGTAATACTGGCACCAAATGGTGGGGGAGGTGGAGATGAATGTGTGCCTGGGGAAGGAGGGTGGAGGTGGGGGAGGTGGAGATGAATGTGTGCCCAGGGAAGGAGGGTGGAGGTGGTGGTGGTGGAGAGGAATGTGTCCCCAGGGAAGGAGGGTGGAGGTGGGGGTGGTGGAGATGAATGTGTGCCTGGGGAAGGAGGGTGGAGGTGGGGGTGGTGGAGAAGAATGTGTCTCCAGAGAAGGAGGGTGGCGGTTTAGTTTAGTTTATGAGGATCCCCATTAGCTACTGCACATGCAGCAGCTACTCTTCCTGGGGTCCACATAAAACATACAAATGTATGACAAACTACAGAACAGTAACAGAAAAGAACAACATCAAATATTACATTACATTACATTACATTACATTCAAAATAAAAAATAAAATAATCCAAGTAATACTGGCACCAAATGGTGGGGGAGGTGGAGATGAATGTGTGCCCAGGGAAGGAGGGTGGAGGTGGTGGTGGTGGAGAGGAATGTGTCCCCAGGGAAGGAGGGTGGAGGTGGGGGTGGTGGAGATGAATGTGTGCCTGGGGAAGGAGGGTGGAGGTGGGGGAGGTGGAGATGAATGTGTGCCTGGGGAAGGAGGGTGGAGGTGGTGGTGGTGGAGAGGAATGTGTCCCCAGGGAAGGAGGGTGGAGGTGGGGGTGGTGGAGATGAATGTGTGCCTGGGGAAGGAGGGTGGAGGTGGGTGTGGTGGAGAGGAATGTGTCCCCAGGGAAGGAGGGTGGAGGTGGGGGTGGTGGAGATGAATGTGTGCCTGGGGTAGGAGGGTGGAGGTGGTGGTGGTGGAGAGGAATGTGTCCCCAGGGAAGGAGGGTGGAGGTGGGGGTGGTGGAGATGAATGTGTGCCTGGGGAAGGAGGGTGGAGGTGGGTGTGGTGGAGAGGAATGTGTCCCCAGGGAAGGAGGGTGGAGGTGGGGGTGGTGGAGATGAATGTGTGCCTGGGGAAGGAGGGTGGAGGTGGTGGTGGTGGAGATGAATGTGTGCCTGGGGAAGGAGGGTGGAGGTGGGGGTGGTGGAGATGAATGTGTGCCTGGGGAAGGAGGGTGGAGGTGGGGAGGTGGAGATGAATGTGTGCCCAGGGAAGGAGGGTGGAGGTGGGGGAGGTGGAGATGAATGTGTGCCTGGGGAAGGAGGGTGGAGGTGGGGGAGGTGGAGATGAATGTGTGCCTGGGGAAGGAGGGTGGAGGTGGGGGTGGTGGAGAAGAATGTGTCTCCAGAGAAGGAGGGTGGCGGTTTAGTTTAGTTTATGAGGATCCCCATTAGCTACTGCACATGCAGCAGCTACTCTTCCTGGGGTCCACATAAAACATACAAATGTATGACAAACTACAGAACAGTAACAGAAAAGAACAACATCAAATATTACATTACATTACATTCAAAATAAAAAATAAAATAATCCAAGTAATACTGGCACCAAATGGTGGGGGAGGTGGAGATGAATGTGTGCCCAGGGAAGGAGGGTGGAGGTGGTGGTGGTGGAGAGGAATGTGTCCTCAGGGAAGGAGGGTGGAGGTGGGGGTGGTGGAGATGAATGTGTGCCTGGGGAAGGAGGGTGGAGGTGGGGGAGGTGGAGATGAATGTGTGCCTGGGGAAGGAGGGTGGAGGTGGTGGTGGTGGAGAGGAATGTGTCCCCAGGGAAGGAGGGTGGAGGTGGGGGTGGTGGAGATGAATGTGTGCCTGGGGAAGGAGGGTGGAGGTGGGTGTGGTGGAGAGGAATGTGTCCCCAGGGAAGGAGGGTGGAGGTGGGGGTGGTGGAGATGAATGTGTGCCTGGGGAAGGAGGGTGGAGGTGGTGGGGGGTGGAGATGAATGTGTGCCTGGGGAAGGAGGGTGGAGGTGGGGGAGGTGGAGATGAATGTGTGCCTGGGGAAGGAGGGTGGAGGTGGTGGTGGTGGAGAGGAATGTGTCCCCAGGGAAGGAGGGTGGAGGTGGGGGTGGTGGAGATGAATGTGTGCCTGGGGAAGGAGGGTGGAGGTGGGGGAGGTGGAGATGAATGTGTGCCTGGGGAAGGAGGGTGGAGGTGGTGGTGGTGGAGAGGAATGTGTCCCCGGGGAAGGAGGGTGGAGGTGGGGGTGGTGGAGATGAATGTGTGCCTGGGGAAGGAGGGTGGAGGTGGGGGTGGTGGAGAGGAATGTGTCCCCAGGGAAGGAGGGTGGAGGTGGGGGTGGTGGAGATGAATGTGTGCCTGGGGAAGGAGGGTGAAGGTGGTGGTGGTGGAGATGAATGTGTGCCTGGGGAAGGAGGGTGGAGGTGGGGGTGGTGGAGAGGAATGTGTCCCCAGGGAAGGAGGGTGGCGGTGGGGGTGGTGGAGATGAATGTGTGCCTGGGGAAGGAGGGTGGAGGTGGGGGTGGTGGAGAGGAATGTGTCCCCGGGGAAGGAGGGTGGAGGTGGTGGTGGTGGAGAGGAATGTGTTCCTGGGGAAGGAGGGTGGAGGTGGGGGTGGTGGCAGGAGGAGAGCCAGAGGATGAGGATCTGTGTCTGGGGCCTTGTGTCTTTTCCTTCTTTTTCCAACACTAGACCAGAGACAGGGGACTCTAGACAGCTCCTCTCTCTTGAGTAATAGCAGTGTGACAACAAGGTTGGCGAGGGGAGTCTTGGGTATGCAGGTCACACCTGGTCAAGGTGCAGTCAGTCTACCTCGCACTGAGAGAGGGGAAAATGACCAGGGCACTGTCCACTGAGCAGAGCATAGTTGGAATTTTCAAACAGCGGAAATTCTTAATGCATTAAAAACTAGCTGTGGATATAGCATACGAATTGTTGGATTATGTCCCTTTAAAGTTGTTATTTTATAATCTATTTCTAGCTAATGGATGAACAACATAACAAAAGCAATTGATACATGATATTCTATGACCAGAAACATCGATATCTCAAAACCCTAATGATTCCCTCTGTCTCACCTTGATATATTGTGTACAGACTTCGTATTCCACTTAGCAAGCAGGCCGTGTCTGTATTGAGGCATAAAGAAAACTAGTTATGTATACCACATAGCATATCATGCTGAATAAAACCTTGATTAGATTGCTTTTTATCTCTTTTTCTCTTATTCCCTTGTTGTACCAGACAGGATGTGCAGCCAGAATATCTTCATCAGGAAGGAAGCGCCTGGGGATCTATCCTTGGGGCAGAATGGAAATGAATTCAGGGGATGGATGTCTAATAGAGCTGGCAAGGACACTTTTCCTTATTAAGACAAATAAGCCCCTGAAGGTGGAGAGATGCTTTAATATAGGAGGAAGGGAAGAGGGGATGAGGGGGAGGGAAGGAGCGGGAAGGGGAGAAGTGGGGGTGGGGGTGGAGTGGAGGAAGGGAGGGGAGGGGAGGAGTGGGGGAGGGTAGGGAGAGAGGTGGAAGGGAGGGGAGGAGTGGGGGAGGGTGGGGGAGAGGTGGAAGGGAGGGGAGGAGTGGGGGAGGGTGGGGGGAGAGGAGGAAGGGAGGGGAGGAGTGGGGAGAGTAGGGGGAGAGGAGGAAGGGAGGGGAGGATTGGGGGAGAGGAGGTATTTTGAGCCAGTATTACTTAGATTACTATCATTTAGCATTTAATTAAATAATGTGTAGCCAATGAGGTGAGATAATTAGTGTTACTTGCAGGAGGGAGTATAAGGATCTGATTTATTTATTGGATAATATAACACAAGGCCTACTTTTGTAGTTGGTCACCCAGTCGTAGGTCAACCCTATGATCTAAAAAGCAATCAAGTCCAAAACCTTGTATATGTACGGTTTCTCACTCCTAGCCTTTTGCAGCCTTTCATCACAGAACACAATGAAGAGCTTACAGTGTATGTATTTGACTGATTTGATTTGCTGTTCCAATAGCTGCTGTCTACGCTGGGACAGTAAGTGACAGTGTGATTGGCAGACTCTGAATGCAGAGGAAATGAGGGAGAGCGTAGGATTTCAGCAGAACCAGAGCAGAGCAACATCTAAAGACAGCTAATTCCCTGAGCACAGAGCTAAACCATAACTGGCACAATGCGATCTTGGGCTTATTAGATTCCTCAAGACATTACACAAATTGACAAAGAGACAACTCTTTTTGTGGAAGAAGCCTCATACAGGAAAGGATTGTAGAACCTACAGTATTTAAATGTATCAGATGCTATGAAATAAGATATCACTCTTGTGCATAATTTTAAGGCAGTATGAATGCAATTATTCATGGAGTCGTCTTTTGATTCGAAACATATTCGCAATATTTGAGTATGCATGACCATATTTGTTTACAGTGTGTGTGTGCGTGTGCGAGCGTGCGTGCGTGTGTGTGTGTGTGTGTGAATCCTTATAGTTTATTTTGTATACAAGGCCAGCATTGAGAATTTAAGCCTAGTTTCTATGCCAGAGGCTACTTTGAGACACAGCATACATTTGTTTGTTTGGATTCTAATGTTGTCTCAGTAAAAACACCATACCACACAATGTTGTTGACATCATTCTCATGGTGAGGCAATCGATAGCTAAGGGTCAACATGCTGGGAGGACGGAACCAGAACTAAGGTGCATCAGAACTGCAAACTAAGACAGTAGTTGTGACTAAAATGGCACCCTATTCCCTATCTAGTGTACTCCTTTGGACATAACCCTATGGGCTCTGGATTAAAGTAGTGCATTATATAGTGAGTAAGGTACCATTCAGATACAGCCAGTGATGTAGCCAGTGAGACCAGTTACCCAGAGTCTGCTCTGTGTCAGCACAGTGGGACCACTCTTGTTCAGTGCTCATCACTCTCAGTTGTAGTAAAGCAAGGCATACCTATTTTACATTAATGTCTTCTGTCAGACACTTATCCAGGGCGACTTACAGGATCAATCAGGGTTAATTGCCTTGCCCATGGGCACATCAACATATTATTTTATTTTCACTTAGTCAGCTTGGGGATTTGAACCAGCGACCTTTCAGTTATTGGCCAAGTTCTCTTTCGCAAGGGTGCCCTGCATACACAAAATCTACAAAATACAACACACACGCACGCACGCACACACACACACACACACACACACACAAAAAAAGCCTGGAAAAACAAATCCGATGTGAGGCAAGACTCTACTACACATCAAGAGTTTTAGAGATTAAAGTCTTCAAACGATTTCCCTCTATTTAGCCATAATTACCAGTTTCATTAACAGGCTTTGAATGGTCATGAATCTGAGCCAGTGCACCCAGGGTGTGGTCCCACAAACAGCAAAGAGGTTTCAGGAGACAGAAAGCACGTCCCCTCAGAAACCGATACACTCCAAGAGGAAACACACAGTGGAGAGACGACCTGCGTTACCATTCAACCAATACCATTCCCAATATCTTAGCACTGGCAGCATCACTTAACAATTCTATATTATGTCCATAAACCCCTCTGTCTACTGCCATGTTTGATTTGAAAGTGTTGCTCTCTTTCTTGTGCAGATTTAGCTATTTCCAGAGTGCAACATGCTAATGAGAAATAACTCACTGTATAGGTAACATCTGTCAAATATGTTTTTCAAGACTTTATATTTTCTTCTCCAAAATGTTTTTGTATTTTGCTATAATAATCCAGACATAAAAGTGTTAAAGTGAAATGTTTATTTTTCGAGTTGTTTGTCTTGAAACTCCAAATACTTATACTTTTTCACTAATAACATAAGCAACCTATTTACAGTTCTACGTGTAGGAGCAATATGATGTCTTCATTGCAATGCTAGTGCTGCATCGTGCCTGTTAACAAGACTGTTAGCGTTCACAACAATTGTTAGTGAGTTTGTAATGGATTGGAAACGGCTGTAATCTATGTGTCTATTGATGTTGTTATCAAAGTTAAGGAACTAAACACAGCCATTGTCATACGAAGGTCATTTACATGAGGGCAGTATTACATTATATACGGTAACGATACAAACTTTCCACCGTGCTGAATTCAGTTGTTCCAGTTGCTGTCGCTAGGAGCTGTCCGCGGTGCTGAAACGACGATGGTGAGCTGACTTGAAGAAAGAGAACGGGCATACCCAACGAGAAATCGATTTAGCGAGCGTTGGAATTGAACAGTCTCTGTCTATCAGCTGATAACGACACCAGGACATAGCTCTCATAAGTCTGGAGCGCCTGTGCTGCGCAGTGTGCGATCCCGAGGTCTCACGGCAAGTGGTTTTTGCAGAGCACGAGCAGTCTCTATTTCGTTTTAAGGAAAAGTGTTGACCCCAAGGACATTATTTTCTGTTAGCAGAGGACCGCTACTGAAAGGAAGCATGAGTGCGGCACGAGATTACAAAGTCGTTATGATGGTTCTCTTTGCAATGATGACGGACATAGGCGCTGAAGGTAAGATGCTCAATCATATAACGGAAGGCTATTTGGTCGCTTGTGCACATGTGTATTGCAATGCAATTCTGTTTCCAACCCGCCGGTGTTATCTTGCCACTGTATCCAATTATGTGTGACTCTTTTTGTTTGGTAGGCCTTCTGGGAAACTACAGATTAAGATATGTTTGTGGGAGGTCAGTCACAGTTGGCTATCGGTTGTGTTTCCTCCTATACTGAGGTTTAAATGGTCCCCTTACGGCAATTCTTCTCAAAGAACTCATGTGGAGAAGAGGATATATCGTTATATTAACGGCAGATGTTGTAGCCTACTATTCTATTGTTAGGCTATATTATAGTGTTTAGGCGATACAGTAGCCTATGTATTGCCTGCAATGAAGAATTCACCACAAGCCATAATAATTGCAATCGGTTATCCGGTTAGTTAAACACATTCATTTAAAGAAGTTATACATTAACAAGTGATGGTCATTTAGAAATAATTTAAGCAAATTCCAAATCCAAACTTTAAATAATTGTAAGTATTGTAACAACTTAAACAATCGTAGACTATTAAAGTGTGGTAAACTTATCTTCATTTGTGTCAAATATCATGTCCTTTGAAGTGTATTTTAATCGGTAATCATTATAGGCCCATATATAACCTACATGGATGGAAAATGTAATTAATTCTTGCTTGGCAGTGGGCCAATCATTTTTAATAATTCATGAATATCGTGTCAATGTCTATCTCATATTTTAAGAAATGTGTTCAAAGGAGATCTAATCATGAAATAAGATGTATATTAGTTCTAAGAACGTTGGAATGACCTACATTGGTTTTACAGCTGGCTGCACTATTCCTGCCTTTGATTTGACAACATTACTGAATAAAGTACTATCTTATTGAAAATCCTCGAGCTGCGTACTGTATGGGGTAGAGGGGTTAGGATAGTTTGGAATAAATAAACCTATAAAGACAACCAGACAATATTTTTTGGGCCTGCATCTGATAATTCTACCCACATAAATATTTGTTAAAAGGTTGGTCTTGACTTGCACCCACGGTGTACTTCACACGATGCTCACGTAAACGTGCATGTCACACAAGTCGATCATGGCAGACCCATCATACATGTACAGTATATCAAATCTGTAGAATATGTTTGGTTCTGTTTTTTCCTCCATATTTGAGTGACCCTGTGCGTCAGTTTGTGTCACATCAGGAAGGATTGAAATGCCAATGAAATAATTCAAATCCTAATTGAAGATAAATACGGTACAATATTTCAATAATTGGTCTTTCAATTCATATCCTGAATTTACTGAGATAAAAAAAATGATTTTGAGGAGATGTTTAATAGAATAGAACGGTATGAACAAAGGAAGACAAAAAGGAGGGTATCTATGTTGTGGGAAAAGACGTCAGACTTTGGCAGAATCATGCACATATTTATCTGATAAAGTAATACATCAACCTATTATAACCACAATTTATACAGATTTTTAGATCCACGAATACATATCCGATATTATAAAGAATAGCTATTAAACGGCTCCTTCACGCTTGCAGCTGGGAAAACCTGGCCCCAGAGGGAATGTTCATATTCTGCATTGATCCCACATCACAGTATCAGCCTGACCTTTTGACCTCAGAAGTCCATGGGCATCCCTGTCCTTATCAGTCACCTTCTATTGAACCTCTGAAGCTGCAATTTACTGCAGAACAGAAGCACCTGTAAAAGCACTCTAGCTAATGTGAGGCTCCATCAATCCAGTTTGAGCACTGAGCGAGAGGCTCAGTGAGCTAAAAGCTGGAGCCCATATTAAATTGATAGCATTGTGCTGTGCTAAAAATGGGTGACAAATTGATGAAGAATGGGTGAGGGTAAATATAGGTTGACTTAAGGTTGGTCAGTAATACTCCATCTTTTTTTTGTTGTTGAATCAATGTACTGTCCACTGAGTGTACAACACATTAAGGACACCTGCTCTTTCCATGACATAGACCAGGTGAATCCATGTGAAAGCTATGATCCCCTTATTGATGTCACTTGCTAAATCCACATCAATCAGTGTAGATGAGGAGACAGGTTAAAGAAGGATTTTTAAGCCTTGAGACAATTGAGACATGGATTGTGCAATTCAGAGGGTGAATGGGCAAGACAAAATATTTAAGTGCCTTTGAACGGGGTATAGTAGTAGGTGCCAGGCACACCGGTTTGAGTGTGTCAAGAACTGCAACACTGCTGGGTTTTTCATGCTCAACAGTTTCCTGTGTGTATCAACAATGGTCCACCACCCAATGGACATCCAGCCAACTTGACACAACTGTGGGAATCATTGATGTCAACATGGGTCAGCATCCCTGTGGAACGCTTTCAAGACCTTGTAGAGTCTATGCCTCAATGAATTGAGGCTGTTCTGAGGGCAAATTTATTTTTTTTGTACCCTGAGTGTATTTACAATCTGTCCATAGATATAGTTAATCTCATAGGCTGCATTAATTGAGGGCAGGATGCAAAAGCCTGTGTAGTTGTGTGTCAGGGGCTCTAATGTCAACATGCTGTTTCACAGCACATTGTGTGTTTCTACTGGTTTCATGTTGTGTTTGTGAGAATCATAGGGGAGGAAGAAGTTTGTGTCTGCTCACAGCGAGAAGGCATAACCCCTGCTACTCCTCCCTAATTATAATGAAAATTACAATACAATCTCAGCACTATCATTGATAGTGCAGAGTGCTGTGTCTTTATTGGCCGATAGGGGGCACATGAGGCCAGTGATGCTGCCGCTTTTGAGCGTCCCCTCTTGATATGGTCCTCGGGGTGGACTGTAATCATAATGGGAACAGGAGAGAATCAGTTCCCTCTCCCGGGAACATCCTATTCCTCTCTGCCACTTATACTGTCCCTGTGCGACGGATCCCTGTGCGACGGATCCCTGTGCGACGGATCCCTGTGCGACGGATCCCTGTGCTCGGATACTTCCCACAACTATCCAGCACCACCATGAACTATGAGTGGGAGGACAGTAGACTGGAAAGGGGAGTTTTGATCTTATTTTATTAGGATCGTTTTGTCCTCATTTGGACTAATCTTCCAAGAGTCCTTAAACATGAAAATACAATTTTCACATATAACACTGTTACAAGCATACATAACACACTGACATATTGACCAGATAAATACTCTAACTGTCTGAAAATATAGATTGATTCCTTCATCTACCATAGTCCCACACAACCTGCCAATATATTTAACTTAAATGGTTCTAAAATATTGTTTGAATTTATATATTGAAAGGTTTCTGGTTTGCTCAGATACATTATTCAATTTCTTTATTGCTCTAAATCAAAATGTTATTTAGCCTATTTCTCTTTTCTGTCTGGATAACACAGAATGTGGACAATGTATTCCTAGTATTTACTGAATGTCTGCCTCTTACCAACTGAATACTGTTGTGAATAGAGTTTGACCGTTTTAAATTAAATAAGCCTGTTCTTTTCAATTATCTTGTTGCTTGATGACCAACCAAGAGCATTGAGCATGACTACAAAAGAACAACCATATCTCCACCTTAAAACAATCCTTGCTGCTTTGTTCTGTTCAATCTGCAGCCTCCTAATTGAACTTGCTGATGTCCCCAGACCACAGAACAGTAGTTCACCTGACTCTCAATTAATGATTGGGGTGTTTGCTTAAGACTCTTTCCCAGTAAATATTTAGCTGTCCTTCTGATCATGCATGATTTTTCTTATTTTTTACATAGATGAATTATTTGAGAGAACCATGATAAGCAGTTGTCTAGCTGCACACCAAGTAGTTTGGTTTCTGCCACTTCCTCAATTTGTACTCCCCCCATACTTAATTCTATCCCATGCTGTGTTGGCCTTTTCCTGGTGGAACAGACCAACATAACCTTGATTTTCTTGGTGTTCAAAACAAGTTTGTTCTGGTAAACCCACTCCCTGATATTTGCAAGATGTACTTGTAGAGTTTGTTGTACCTGTTAAACTGATTGTCTTGCTGTATAAATTGTAGTATACTCTGCAAATATAGTAGCTTGAGTTTCAGATAAGGCATAAGGAAGGTTGTTGGTATATATTAAGTAAAGAAGATGTCCAAGGCAGCTGCCCTGCGGTATTCCACAGTTTAAAAGGTGAACAAAATGACCCATTGATATAAGTGGACTGTTTCCTGTCAGTTAGATATGACTGTACCCAATTCAATGTTGTTCCTTAACATAATGCAATAATCTTGTCAAAATTCTTTTATGGTCCACTAAATCAAATGCTGCACTAAAATCTAAAAATAGTACACCCACAAACCTTCCATTATTCATAGCATTGAGGTACTGGTCAGTCATATCAACCAATGCAGTGGTAGTGGAATGGTTGTTGCGATAAGCATACTGATTGGCTGTAATCAGACCATTCTTTTCCATCTACTCTTATATTTGTCTACTCACAATACCCTCCAATATCTTACTGAGTGAAGGGAGCAGACTGATTGGCCGCCTATTGGCTGGAGTAATGGGTTCTTTGCTGTCTTTCAGGATTGGACACAGTTTAGCATGCTTCCATACATTTAGCAAATGTCCCCTTTTCCAGTGACCAATTAAATCTGTATTTCAGTGGAGCTGAAATCTGGGGAGCATTATGGCAAAGTAAAAAGCAGCAAAATGATTGACAATATCAGCTGTTTTTGTTATTGTTCTCCCGTCAACATCCACACTAGATGGGCATGATGAGATAGATGTACCAAGTAATGTCTGTGAGCTTTGGGGTGCGGCTCTGTGTCTGTTTTCTCCATATTGATGCCCTGATAAAAAACCTAGCCTAGCGCTGAGCTGAGCTAGAGGGCTGGAGGGCTGGGGGTCTGGAGGGCTGGTGGTCTGGCAGTGTGGAGAGCCGGGGGACTGGAGGGCTGGAGGGCTGGTGGTGTGGAGGTCTGGAGGGCTGGTGGTCTGGAGGGCTGGAGAGCTGGAGGGCTGGAGAGCTGGTGGTCTGGAGGGCTGGTGGTCTGGGGGTCTGGTGGGCTGGCGGTCTGGAGGTCTGGTGGTGTGGAGGTCTGGAGGGCTGGTGGTGTGGAGGTCTGGAGGGCTGGGGGTCTGGAGGGGTGGTGGTCTGTAGGGGACTCCCTGCACTGTCATCTACTGACACAGGTCTGATAGGAGATTAGTACGGCTAGCTGAGGGAGAGAGAGAGAGAGAGAGAGAGAGAGAGAGAGAGAGCTGAGACAAATGGCTGGTGCAGGAAAGACTGGCTACAGCTAGAACAACATCAAACACATGCACACACACACACACACACACACACATGCACACCCTTGGAGTCCACACACACACACATGGAAACACACATGCATGTACACAGAAATGGATCCTCCTGTTTTAAATTATTGAATCGAGTAGATCTGGACACAGAAAAATGTTCATGTGATGTAGTGAATTGAACAAAAGCGCCCGCCCATATTCCCCGTTGGTGTCTGTGTGGGCGCAGAGCACAGCTTTTCATTTTCAATTATCAATTACCCCAGATAACCATACGTGTGCTGAAGGGTAGGTTTGAGAACAAGCTTTTTGTGTGTGTGTGTGTGTGTGTGTGTGTGTGTGTGTGTGTGTGTGTGTGTGTGTGTGTGTGTGTGTGTGTGTGTGTGTAAAAGCAAGAAGAATCCGTTTGAGAGATGTTACATTTTCCAGATTTGAAGTTGTCATCAATCACTCTGTATTGCAATATTAGAACAAGTGTCATGTGATGTCTGAGGCTTGGCACACAGAGTCGAATTATGAAGGCCTCATTTTTGCTGTCCTTTATGTTTTATTAAGTTAAGCTTTCCATGTTGGAGCTCTGAGCTTGACCTGAATATGCCACTATCACTACTTTCTTCTTAGCAGTTGTTTTTCTCCCTATAGCACACAAACACTGCATCTGTGTGTGTGTGTGTATGTGTGTGTGTGTGTGTGTGTGTGTGTGTGTGTGTGTGTGTGTGTGTGTGTGTGTGTGTGTGTGTGTGTGTGTGTGTGTGTGTGTGTGTGTGTGTGTGTGTGTGTGTGTGTATGCATGCAAACACACACACACACACACGCTTGCAAGGAGAAATCATAATCGAGCTCTGCTCAGCTTTTTTAGCTCCCCCCTAATTACTGGCTATTAAAAATGTATACAACCATCTTCTAAGCTTGTCTTTAAGAGTAACATTTGACTGCCATTCATGTTATATAAAAGAGTACGAATATAGATCTTGGAGGTTGTGATGAGAGGTGATGTTCTAGAAAGAGTATTTCTCATCGTCCGAGAGGATGTCACGTAACTTGACACGCTGCAGCAGGTGTAGATATTGTAGTGAAGATGACAGACCTTTTATGAAAATGATCAAGGCACAAGGCGAGTCCCAGATGCAGACAAAGGAGGCAGATGGTTGGAGTTTTACAATGTTTATTAATCCAGAAAGTGGTAGGCAAGAGAATGGTCGTGTACAGGTTAAAGGTCAAAGCCAGTTCAGAGTCCAATAGGTACTGAAGGGCAGGCAGATTCAAGATCAGGGCAGGCAGGATGATCAGGCAGGTGGGAAAGTAGTCCAGAGTCAGGCAGTGGTCAAAACCGGGAGGACTATCAAAAGAGAATAGAAAAGGAGTACAGGGAAAAACACTCTGGTTGACGTGACTAAACATACCAGATGAACTGGCACAGAGAGACAGGAAACACAGGGATAAATACACTAGGGAAAATAAATGACACCTGGAGGGGGTGGAGACAATCATAGGGACAGGTGAAACAGATCAGGGGCGTGACAGAAAACAAGGATATTGAATATAGGCAAAACAGGCTGAACTTCCACCCAGCTTCCTTCCTTCCTTCCTTCCTTCCTTCCTTCCTTCCTTCCTTCCTTCCTTCCTTCCTTCCTTCCTTCCTTCCTTCCTTCCTTCCTTCCTTCTTCCTTCCTTCCTTCCTTCCTTCCTTCCTTCCTTCCTTCCTTCCTTCCTTCCTTCCTTCCTTCCTTCCTTCCTTCCTTCCATCCTCTCTCTCTCTCTCTCTTCACTCTCTTCTCTCTCTCTCTCTCTCTCTCCCTCTCTCTCCTCGTTCCTCTCTCCTTGTCCCCGCCGCAGAGAAAAAGCCATTTGCTCTGTGTGTCAGTGATCTGACGCAATCAGCATTACTTCACGGCATGTTGGGGGGAAAAAAAAGCTGGAAAGAGGGGACATCTCCTTTAATTAAACACCATAGATGCCCTCGGATTTGATGAAGATTATATCATTTGGGAGGATTTAAAATGTTCAACACATGCTTTTCTATTACCGGTGATTAACCTGTCCCAGTGAGCTCCTCCTTGTGCCATCAGAGTCTATTCAGACCATGAATACCCTTCAAATTGTTTCAGAGTTTCCCTTTTGACACACTCAATTGGAACTGAGTGTTATTGTAAAGCAGCTGTTGGTTCTCGTCTCCCGGGGAAGGAAGGAAGAGGGCTCAGTCTGATTCCGTCTCCCGGGGAAGGAAGAAAGAAGGCTCAGTCTGATCCCGTCTCCCGGGGAAGGAAGGAAGAGGGTTCAGTCTGATCCCGTCTCCCGGGGAAGGAAGAAAGAGGGCTCAGTCTTATCCCGTCTCCCGGGGAAGGAAGAAAGAGGGCTCAGTCCGATCCCGTCTCCCGGGGAAGGAAGGAAGAGGGCTCAGTCTGATCCCGTCTCCCGGGGAAGGAAGAAAGAGGGCTCAGTCTGATCCCGTCTCCCGGGGAAGGAAGAAAGAGGGCTCAGTCTGATCCCGTCTCCCGGGGAAGGAAGAAAGAAGGCTCAGTCTGATCCCGTCTCCCGGGAAGGAAGGAAGAGGGCTCAGTCTGATCCCGTCTCCCGGGTAAGGAAACAAGAGGGCTCAGTCTGATCCCGTCTCCCGGGTAAGGAAAGAAGAGGGCTCAGTCTGATCCCGTCTCCCGGGGAAGGAAGGAAGAGGGCTCAGTCTGATCCCGTCTCCCGGGTAAGGAAAGAAGAGGGCTCAGTCTGATCCCGTCTCCCGGGGAAGGAAGGAAGAGGGTTCAGTCTGATCCCGTCTCCCGGGGAAGGAAGAAAGAGGGCTCAGTCTTATCCCGTCTCCCGGGGAAGGAAGGAAGAGGGCTCAGTCCGATCCCGTCTCCCGGGGAAGGAAGGAAGAGGGCTCAGTCTGATCCCATTTCCCGGGGAAGGAAGGAAGAAGGCTCAGTCTGATCCAGTCTCCCAAGGAAGGAAGGAAGAAGGCTCAGTCTGATCCCGTTTCCCGGGGAAGGAAGGAAGAGGGCTCAGTCTGATCCCGTCTCCCGGGGAAGGAAGGAAGAGGGCTCAGTCTGATCCCATCTCCCGGGGAAGAAAGGAAGAGGGCTCAGTCTGATCCCGTCTCCCGGGGAAGAAAGGAAGAGGGCTCAGTCTGATCCCGTCTCCCCGGGAAGAAAGGAAGAGGGCTCAGTCTGATCCCGTCTCCCGGGGAAGAAAGGAAGAGGGCTCAGTCTGATCCCGTCTCCCGGGGAAGAAAGGAAGAGGGCTCAGTCTGATCCCATCTCCCCGGGAAGAAAGGAAGAGGGCTCAGTCTGATCCCATCTCCCGGGGAAGAAAGGAAGAGGGCTCAGTCTGATCCCGTCTCCCGGGGAAGAAAGGAAGAGGGCTCAGTCTGATCCCGTCTCCCGGGGAAGGAAGGAAGAGGGCTCAGTCTGATCCCGTCTCCCGGGGAAGGAAGGAAGAGGGCTCAGTCTGATTCCGTCTCCAGGGGAAGGAAGAAAAAGGGCTCAGTCTGATTCCGTCTCCCGGGGAAGGAAGGAAGAGGGCTCAGTCTGATCCCGTTTCCCGGGTAAGGAAGGAAGAGTGCTCAGTCTGATCCCGTCTCCCAGGGAAGGAAGGAAGAGGGCTCAGTCTGATCCCGTCTCCCGGGGAAGGAAGGAAGAGGGCTCAGTCTGAAGTCTGAGTCTGAATCAGATCTTTTGACACATCCCAGGCGGTGCGGCGAGGCACTGAGATGACGGTGGAACTGAATGCTGTCATTCTCTTCTCCTCCGTCTTCTCCCCTCTGCATGCGTGTCTCTCTGAATCGAGCCACTGCCCCTGAGAAATGTTTACCCCAGCTGCTGTCAGTCAAAGCAGGTTCCCTGAAGGTTTACTATATCTCCATCTCTGAATGCAACAATACGTCTCCTTTGTGACAAAAGTCCTCGAGTTATAGTATATAACTCACAAATCTGAGTAAACATCAGAGTAAACACGCAAGTTAACATCAGAGTAAACATGAGAGTAAACATTCAAGTTAACACCAGAGTAAACATCCGAGTAATCATCCGAGTAAACATCTGAGTTAACATCAGAGTAAACATGAGAGTAAACATCCGAGTTAACATCTGAGTAAACATCAGAGTAAACATCTGAGTAAACATCCGAGTAAACATCTGAGTAAACATCCGAGTAAATATCTGAGTAAACATCAGAGTAAACATCAGAGTAAACATCCGAGTTAACATCCGAGTAAACATCTGAGTAAACATCAGAGTAAACATCAGAGTAAACATCCGAGTAAACATCCGAGTAAACATCCGAGTTAACATCCGAGTAAACATCCGAGTAAACATCTGAGTAAACATCCGAGTAAACATCTGAGTAAACATCAGAGTAAACATCAGAGTAAACATCCGAGTTAACATCCGAGTTAACATCCGAGTAAACATCCGAGTAAACATCAGAGTAAACATCCGAGTAAACATCAGAGTAAACATCCGAGTAAACATCAGAGTAAACATCCGAGTAAACATCAGAGTAAACATCTGAGTAAACATCTGAGTAAACATCTGAGTAAACATCCGAGTAAATATCTGAGTAAACATCCGAGTAAACACCCAAGTTAACATCACAGTAAACATCTGAGTAGTTCTACCTGTTTACGCTCCATTACAGGGAATACAGCCCCCTGTCATCTTCAAACGTCATTTATGCTCCAGTCTATTTCTGCATGGCTTGTACCTTTCCAAACAAGAAACAAACCTGTTCCTCTCTTGTCCTGCCTCTCTGTTACATACTGCACAGTACCATCCTGTGGCTCTCCAGTTCTTCTCCTGTTCTACTTGAACACTCAGTACCGTGGGTCTGGTCTGAAAGCAGAGCTATAGAACATTAACGCTATTCATGTGTGAATGACTGGTGATGTCACATAGTAGCCTTTGGTTTCTCTCCCGGCTAGCTGTCTGCTGAGAGGCTTGGGGACGTTCATTACAAATCAATGGCCAATTTGGTCTGCACTCTGGCCATATGTCCCCATGCATTACTCTCCAGGCTGTCTCCGCCTGGCTCTACTCCATAATGTAAATAAATCCTGCCTCCCATTTATATTGTGTTGCTTGGGCCAATGACCTGACGCGCACAGTCAGTAAGAGACATAACATCATGCTTGAATTGAAATCCACTAGAAAAGTTTCCGGAGCTAGACAGTTTTTTTCTTATTAAGATGAAGTTTGGTGTTTCTTTTTTCACACACTCCTCATCTGCTTTTCTATTCCCTCCTCCATCGCTACCTCATCCGTCCTCACCATGAAGCTCAGTCAGTCTATCGATCTGACCACTGAGGAGGAGAGCAAACGTTAGCACAGGGAATCAGTACCAACCCATCCTCTCCTCTCCTCTCCTCTCATGGATTAGGAAACTGTGTACACCTGGCTAATTGGGGCTGGCGTGTGGTATGCATGCAGAGCTGAGGGCCTCTCTGGAACCATTAGGCCCTTGGACAGCTCTCTTTCTTTCCCCCACGTTTGGTTCACACTGCCAGGTCGTGTCTGGAGGGCTCTTCATCTAGACGGGCGAACCAGGATCAGACCAGACCAGACCTGGAGGAAATCAGCTGTGGTCGTGTGCACAGGCAGCAGGTAAGAACTTTCACAGGAAGCAGGTCAACACTTCCACAGGCAGCAGGTCAACACTTCCACAGACAGCAGGCCAACACTTCCACAGGCAGCAGGTCAACACTTCCACAGGCAGCAGGTCAACACTTCCACCGGCAGCAGGTCAACACTTCCACAGGGAGGAGATCAACACTTCCACAGGCAGCAGGTCAACACTTCCACAGGCAGCAGGTCAACACTTCCACAGGCAGCAGGTCAACACTTCCACAGGCAGCAGGTCAACACTTCGACAGACAGCAGGCCAACACTTCCACAGGCAGCAGGTCAACACTTCCACAGGCAGCAGGTCAACACTTCCACCGGCAGCAGGTCAACACTTCCACAGGGAGGAGATCAACACTTCCACAGGCAGCAGGTCAACACTTCCACAGGCAGCAGGTCAACACTTCCACAGGCAGCAGGTCAACACTTCCACAGGCAGCAGGTCAACACTTCCACAGGCAGTAGATCAACACTTCCACAGGCAGCAGATCAACACTTCCACAGGCAGCAGGTCCACACTTCCACAGGCAGCAGGCCAACACTTCCACAGGCAGCAGATCAACACTTCCACAGGCAGCAGGTCAACACTTCCACAGGCAGCAGGTAAACACTTCCACAGGCAGCAGATCAACACTTCCACAGGCAGCAGGCCAACACTTCCACAAGGAGGAGATCGACACTTCCACAGGCAGCAGGTCAACAGTTCCACAGGCAGCAGGTCAACACTTCCACAGGCAGCAGGCCAACACTTCAACAGGGAGGAGATCAACACTTCCACAGGCAGCAGGTCAACACTTCCACAGGCAGCAGATCAACACTTCCACAGGCAGCAGGTCAACACTTCCACAGGAGGCAGATCAACACTTCCACAGGCAGCAGGTCAACACTTCCACAGGCAGCAGGTCAACACTTCCACAGGCAGCAGATCAACACTTCCACAGGCAGCAGGTCAACACTTCCACAGGCAGCAGGTCAACACTTCCACAGGCAGCAGATCAACACTTCCACAGGCAGCAGGCCAACACTTCCACAGGGAGGAGATCAACACTTCCACAAGCAGCAGGTCAACACTTCCACAGGCAGCAGGTCAACACTTCCACAGGCAGCAGATCAACACTTCCACAAGGGGGAGATCGACACGTCCACAGGCAGCTGGTCAACACTTCCACAGGCAGCGGGTCAACACTTCCACAGAGAGCAGGCCAACACTTCCACAGGGAGGAGATCAACACTTCCACAGGCAGCAGGTCAACACTTCCACAGGCAGCAGATCAACACTTCCACAGGCAGCAGGTCAACACTTCCACAGGCAGCAGGTCAACACTTCCACAGGCAGCAGGCCAACACTTCCACAGGGAGGAGATCAACACTTCCACAGGCAGCAGGTCAACACTTCCACAGGCAGCAGATCAACACTTCCACAGGCAGCAGGTCAACACTTCCACAGGCAGCAGATCAACACTTCCACAGGCAGCAGGTCAACACTTCCACAGGCAGCAGGTCAACACTTCCACAGGCAGCAGATCAACACTTCCACAGGCAGCAGGTCAACAATTCCACTGGCAGCAGGTCAACACTTCCACAGGGAGGAGATCAACACTTCCACAGGCAGCAGGTCAACACTTCCACAGGCAGCAGATCAACACTTCCACAGGCAGCAGATCTACACTTCCACAGGCAGCAGATCAACACTTCCACAGGCAGCAGGTCAACACTTCCACAGGCAGCAGGTCAACACTTCCACAGGCAGCAGGTCAACACTTCCACAGGCAGCAGATCAACACTTCCACAGGCAGCAGGTCGACACTTCCACAGGCAGCAGGTCGACACTTCCACAGGCAGCAGGTCAACACTTCCACAGGCAGCAGGTCGACACTTCCACAGGCAGCAGATCAACACTTCCACAGGCAGCAGGTCAACACTTCCACAGGCAGCAGGTCAACACTTCCACAGGCAGCAGGTCAACACTTCCACAGGCAGCAGGTCAACACTTCCACAGGCAGCAGATCAACACTTCCACAGGCAGCAGATCAACACTTCCACAGGCAGCAGGTCAACACTTCCACAGGCAGCAGATCAACACTTCCACAAGGAGGAGATCAACACTTCCACAGGCAGCAGGTCAACACTTCCACAGGCAGCAGGTCAACACTTCCACAGGCAGCAGGCCAACACTTCAACAGGGAGGAGATCAACACATCCACAGGCAGCAGGTCAACACTTCCACAGGCAGCAGATCAACACTTCCACAGGCAGCAGGTCAACACTTCCACAGGCAGCAGATCAACACTTCCACAGGCAGCAGGTCAACACATCCACAGGCAGCAGGTCAACACTTCCACAGGCAGCAGATCAACACTTCCACAGGCAGCAGGTCAACAATTCCACCGGCAGCAGGTCAACACTTCCACAGGGAGGAGATCAACACTTCCACAGGCTGCAGGTCAACACTTCCACAGGCAGCAGATCTACACTTCCACAGGCAGCAGGTCAACACTTCCACAGGCAGCAGGTCAACACTTCCACAGGGAGGAGATCAACACTTCCACAGGCATCAGGTCAACACTTCCACAGGCAGCAGATCAACACTTCCACAAGGAGGAGATCGACACTTCCACAGGCAGCAGGTCAACACTTCCACAGGCAGCAGGTCAACACTTCCACAGGCAGCAGGTCAACACTTCCACAGGCAGCAGATCAACACTTCCACAGGCAGCAGGTCAACACTTCCACAGGCAGCAGATCAACACTTCCACAGGCAGCAGGTCAACACTTCCACAGGCAGCAGGTCAACACTTCCACAGGCAGCAGATCAACACTTCCACAGGCAGCAGGTCAACACTTCCACAGGCAGCAGGTCAACACTTCCACAGGGAGGAGATCAACACTTCCACAAGCAGCAGGTCAACACTTCCACAGGCAGCAGGTCAACACTTCCACAGGCAGCAGATCAACACTTCCACAAGGGGGAGATCGACACTTCCACAGGCAGCAGGTCAACACTTCCACAGGCAGCAGGTCAACACTTCCACAGGCAGCAGGCCAACACTTCCACAGGGAGGAGATCAACACTTCCACAGGCAGCAGGTCAACACTTCCACAGGCAGCAGATCAACACTTCCACAGGCAGCAGGTCAACACTTCCACAGGCAGCAGGTCAACACTTCCACAGGCAGCAGGTCAACACTTCCACAGGCAGCAGGCCAACACTTCCACAGGGAGGAGATCAACACTTCCACAGGCAGCAGGTCAACACTTCCACAGGCAGCAGATCAACACTTCCACAGGCAGCAGGTCAACACTTCCACAGTCAGCAGATCAACACTTCCACAGGCAGCAGGTCAACACTTCCACAGGCAGCAGATCAACACTTCCACAGGCAGCAGGTCAACAATTCCACAGGCAGCAGATCAACACTTCCACCGGCAGCAGGTCAACACTTCCACAGGGAGGAGATCAACACTTCCACAGGCAGCAGGTCAACACTTCCACAGGCAGCAGGTCAACACTTCCACAGGCAGCAGATCAACACTTCCACAGGCAGCAGGTCCACACTTCCACAGGCAGCAGGCCAACACTTCCACAGGCAGCAGATCAACACTTCCACAGGCAGCAGGTAAACACTTCCACAGGCAGCAGATCAACACTTCCACAGGCAGCAGGCCAACACTTCCACAGGGAGGAGATCAACACTTCCACAAGCAGCAGGTCAACACTTCCACAGGCAGCAGGTCAACACTTCCACAGGCAGCAGATCAACACTTCCACAAGGAGGAGATCGACACTTCCACAGGCAGCAGGTCAACACTTCCACAGGCAGCAGGTCAACACTTCCACAGGCAGCAGGCCAACACTTCAACAGGGAGGAGATCAACACTTCCACAGGCAGCAGGTCAACACTTCCAAAGGCAGCAGATCAACACTTCCACAGGCAGCAAGTCAACACTTCCACAGGAGGCAGATCAACACTTCCACAGGCAGCAGGTCAACACTTCCACAGGCAGCAGGTCAACACTTCCACAGGCAGCAGATCAACACTTCCACAGGCAGCAGGCCAACACTTCCACAGGGAGGAGATCAACACTTCCACAAGCAGCAGGTCAACACTTCCACAGGCAGCAGGTCAACACTTCCACAGGCAGCAGATCAACACTTCCACAAGGGGGAGATCGACACGTCCACAGGCAGCTGGTCAACACTTCCACAGGCAGCGGGTCAACACTTCCACAGAGAGCAGGCCAACACTTCCACAGGGAGGAGATCAACACTTCCACAGGCAGCAGGTCAACACTTCCACAGGCAGCACATCAACACTTCCACAGGCAGCAGGTCAACACTTCCACAGGCAGCAGGTCAACACTTCCACAGGCAGCAGGTCAACACTTCCACAGGAAGCAGGCCAACACTTCCACAGGGAGGAGATCAACACTTCCACAGGCAGCAGGTCAACACTTCCACAGGCAGCAGATCAACACTTCCACAGGCAGCAGGTCCACACTTCCACAGGCAGCAGGCCAACACTTCCACAGGCAGCAGATCAACACTTCCACAGGCAGCAGGTCAACACTTCCACAGGCAGCAGGTAAACACTTCCACAGGCAGCAGATCAACACTTCCACAGGCAGCAGGCCAACACTTCCACAGGGAGGAGATCAACACTTCCACAGGCAGCAGATCAACACTTCCACAAGGAGGAGATCGACACTTCCACAGGCAGCAGGTCAACACTTCCACAGGCAGCAGGTCAACACTTCCACAGGCAGCAGGCCAACACTTCAACAGGGAGGAGATCAACACTTCCACAGGCAGCAGGTCAACACTTCCACAGGCAGCAGATCAACACTTCCACAGGCAGCAGGTCAACACTTCCACAGGAGGCAGATCAACACTTCCACAGGCAGCAGGTCAACACTTCCACAGGCAGCAGGTCAACACTTCCACAGGCAGCAGATCAACACTTCCACAGGCAGCAGGCCAACACTTCCACAGGGAGGAGATCAACACTTCCACAAGCAGCAGGTCAACACTTCCACAGGCAGCAGGTCAACACTTCCACAGGCAGCAGATCAACACTTCCACAAGGGGGAGATCGACACGTCCACAGGCAGCTGGTCAACACTTCCACAGGCAGCGGGTCAACACTTCCACAGAGAGCAGGCCAACACTTCCACAGGGAGGAGATCAACACTTCCACAGGCAGCAGGTCAACACTTCCACAGGCAGCACATCAACACTTCCACAGGCAGCAGGTCAACACTTCCACAGGCAGCAGGTCAACACTTCCACAGGCAGCAGGTCAACACTTCCACAGGAAGCAGGCCAACACTTCCACAGGGAGGAGATCAACACTTCCACAGGCAGCAGGTCAACACTTCCACAGGCAGCAGATCAACACTTCCACAGGCAGCAGGTCAACACTTCCACAGGCAGCAGATCAACACTTCCACAGGCAGCAGGTCAACACTTCCACAGGCAGCAGATCAACACTTCCACAGGCAGCAGGTCAACAATTCCACTGGCAGCAGGTCAACACTTCCACAGGGAGGAGATCAACACTTCCACAGGCAGCAGGTCAACACTTCCACAGGCAGCAGATCAACACTTCCACAGGCAGCAGATCTACACTTCCACAGGCAGCAGATCAACACTTCCACAGGCAGCAGGTCAACACTTCCACAGGCAGCAGATCAACACTTCCACAGGCAGCAGGTCGACACTTCCACAGGCAGCAGGTCGACACTTCCACAGGCAGCAGGTCAACACTTCCACAGGCAGCAGGTCGACACTTCCACAGGCAGCAGATCAACACTTCCACAGGCAGCAGGTCAACACTTCCACAGGCAGCAGGTCAACACTTCCACAGGCAGCAGGTCAACACTTCCACAGGCAGCAGGTCAACACTTCCACAGGCAGCAGGTCAACACTTCCACAGGCAGCAGATCAACACTTCCACAGGCAGCAGATCAACACTTCCACAGGCAGCAGATCAACACTTCCACAGGCAGCAGGTCAACACTTCCACAGGCAGCAGGCCAACACTTCCACAGGAAGCAGATCAACACTTCCACAGGCAGCAGGTCAACACTTCCACAGGCAGCAGGTCAACACTTCCACAGGCAGCAGATCAACACTTCCACAGGCAGCAGGCCAACACTTCCACAGGGAGGAGATCAACACTTCCACAAGCAGCAGGTCAACACTTCCACAGGCAGCAGATCAACACTTCCACAAGGAGGAGATCGACACTTCCACAGGCAGCAGGTCAACACTTCCACAGGCAGCAGGCCAACACTTCAACAGGGAGGAGATCAACACTTCCACAGGCAGCAGGTCAACACTTCCACAGGCAGCAGATCAACACTTCCACAGGCAGCAGGTCAACACTTCCACAGGCAGCAGATCAACACTTCCACAGGCAGCAGGTCAACACATCCACAGGCAGCAGGTCAACACTTCCACAGGCAGCAGATCAACACTTCCACAGGCAGCAGGTCAACAATTCCACCGGCAGCAGGTCAACACTTCCACAGGGAGGAGATCAACACTTCCACAGGCAGCAGGTCAACACTTCCACAGGCAGCAGATCTACACTTCCACAGGCAGCAGGTCAACACTTCCACAGGCAGCAGGTCAACACTTCCACAGGGAGGAGATCAACACTTCCACAGGCATCAGGTCAACACTTCCACAGGCAGCAGATCAACACTTCCACAAGGAGGAGATCGACACTTCCACAGGCAGCAGGTCAACACTTCCACAGGCAGCAGGTCAACACTTCCACAGGCAGCAGGTCAACACTTCCACAGGCAGCAGATCAACACTTCCACAGGCAGCAGGTCAACACTTCCACAGGCAGCAGGTCAACACTTCCACAGGCAGCAGATCAACACTTCCACAGGCAGCAGGTCAACACTTCCACAGGCAGCAGGTCAACACTTCCACAGGCAGCAGATCAACACTTCCACAGGCAGCAGGCCAACACTTCCACAGGGAGGAGATCAACACTTCCACAAGCAGCAGGTCAACACTTCCACAGGCAGCAGGTCAACACTTCCACAGGCAGCAGATCAACACTTCCACAAGGGGGAGATCGACACTTCCACAGGCAGCAGGTCAACACTTCCACAGGCAGCAGGTCAACACTTCCACAGGCAGCAGGCCAACACTTCCACAGGGAGGAGATCAACACTTCCACAGGCAGCAGGTCAACACTTCCACAGGCAGCAGATCAACACTTCCACAGGGAGGAGATCAACACTTCCACAGGCAGCAGGTCAACACTTCCACAGGCAGCAGGCCAACACTTCCACAGGGAGGAGATCAACACTTCCACAGGCAGCAGGTCAACACTTCCACAGGCAGCAGATCAACACTTCCACAGGCAGCAGGTCAACACTTCCACAGGCAGCAGATCTACACTTCCACAGGCAGCAGATCAACACTTCCACAGGTAGCAGGTCAACACTTCCACAGGCAGCAGGTCAACACTTCCACAGGCAGCAGGTCAACACTTCCACAGGCAGCAGGTCAACACTTCCACAGGCAGCAGATCAACACTTCCACAGGCAGCAGGTCGACACATCCACAGGCAGCAGGTCGACACTTCCACAGGCAGCAGGTCAACACTTCCACAGGCAGCAGGTCAACACTTCCACAGGCAGCAGATCAACACTTCCACAGGCAGCAGGTCAACACTTCCACAGGCAGCAGGTCAACACTTCCACAGGCAGCAGGTCAACACTTCCACAGGCAGCAGATCAACACTTCCACAGGCAGCAGGTCAACAATTCCACAGGCAGCAGGTCAACACTTCCACAGGGAGGAGATCAACACTTCCACAGGCAGCAGGTCAACACATCCACAGGCAGCAGGTCAACACTTCCACAGGCAGCAGATCAACACTTCCACAGGCAGCAGGTCAACAATTCCACCGGCAGCAGGTCAACACTTCCACAGGGAGGAGATCAACACTTCCACAGGCAGCAGGTCAACACTTCCACAGGCAGCAGATCTACACTTCCACAGGCAGCAGGTCAACACTTCCACAGGCAGCAGGTCAACACTTCCACAGGGAGGAGATCAACACTTCCACAGGCATCAGGTCAACACTTCCACAGGCAGCAGATCAACACTTCCACAAGGAGGAGATCGACACTTCCACAGGCAGCAGGTCAACACTTCCACAGGCAGCAGGTCAACACTTCCACAGGCAGCAGGTCAACACTTCCACAGGCAGCAGATCAACACTTCCACAGGCAGCAGGTCAACACTTCCACAGGCAGCAGGTCAACACTTCCACAGGCAGCAGATCAACACTTCCACAGGCAGCAGGTCAACACTTCCACAGGCAGCAGGTCAACACTTCCACAGGCAGCAGGTCAACACTTCCACAGGCAGCAGGTCAACACTTCCACAGGCAGCAGATCAACACTTCCACAGGCAGCAGGTCAACAATTCCACAGGCAGCAGGTCAACACTTCCACAGGGAGGAGATCAACACTTCCACAGGCAGCAGGTCAACACTTCCACAGGCAGCAGATCAACACTTCCACAGGCAGCAGATCTACACTTCCACAGGCAGCAGATCAACACTTCCACAGGTAGCAGGTCAACACTTCCACAGGCAGCAGGTCAACACTTCCACAGGCAGCAGGTCAACACTTCCACAGGCAGCAGGTCAACACTTCCACAGGCAGCAGATCAACACTTCCACAGGCAGCAGGTCGACACATCCACAGGCAGCAGGTCGACACTTCCACAGGCAGCAGGTCAACACTTCCACAGGCAGCAGGTCAACACTTCCACAGGCAGCAGATCAACACTTCCACAGGCAGCAGGTCAACACTTCCACAGGCAGCAGGTCAACACTTCCACAGGCAGCAGGTCAACACTTCCACAGGCAGCAGATCAACACTTCCACAGGCAGCAGGTCAACAATTCCACAGGCAGCAGGTCAACACTTCCACAGGGAGGAGATCAACACTTCCACAGGCAGCAGGTCAACACTTCCACAGGCAGCAGATCAACACTTCCACAGGCAGCAGATCTACACTTCCACAGGCAGCAGATCAACACTTCCACAGGCAGCAGGTCAACAATTCCACCGGCAGCAGGTCAACACTTCCACAGGGAGGAGATCAACACTTCCACAGGCAGCAGGTCAACACTTCCACAGGCAGCAGATCTACACTTCCACAGGCAGCAGGTCAACACTTCCACAGGCAGCAGGTCAACACTTCCACAGGGAGGAGATCAACACTTCCACAGGCATCAGGTCAACACTTCCACAGGCAGCAGATCAACACTTCCACAAGGAGGAGATCGACACTTCCACAGGCAGCAGGTCAACACTTCCACAGGCAGCAGGTCAACACTTCCACAGGCAGCAGGTCAACACTTCCACAGGCAGCAGATCAACACTTCCACAGGCAGCAGGTCAACACTTCCACAGGCAGCAGATCAACACTTCCACAGGCAGCAGGTCAACACTTCCACAGGCAGCAGGTCAACACTTCCACAGGCAGCAGATCAACACTTCCACAGGCAGCAGGTCAACACTTCCACAGGCAGCAGATCAACACTTCCACAGGCAGCAGGTCAACACTTCCACAGGCAGCAGGTCAACACTTCCACATGGAGGAGATCAACACTTCCACAGGCAGCAGGTCAACACTTCCACAGGCAGCAGATCAACACTTCCACAGGCAGCAGATCTACACTTCCACAGGCAGCAGATCAACACTTCCACAGGTAGCAGGTCAACACTTCCACAGGCAGCAGGTCAACACTTCCACAGGCAGCAGGTCAACACTTCCACAGGCAGCAGGTCAACACTTCCACAGGCAGCAGATCAACACTTCCACAGGCAGCAGGTCGACACATCCACAGGCAGCAGGTCGACACTTCCACAGGCAGCAGGTCAACACTTCCACAGGCAGCAGGTCAACACTTCCACAGGCAGCAGATCAACACTTCCACAGGCAGCAGGTCAACACTTCCACAGGCAGCAGGTCAACACTTCCACAGGCAGCAGGTCAACACTTCCACAGGCAGCAGATCAACACTTCCACAGGCAGCAGGTCAACAATTCCACAGGCAGCAGGTCAACACTTCCACAGGGAGGAGATCAACACTTCCACAGGCAGCAGGTCAACACTTCCACAGGCAGCAGATCAACACTTCCACAGGCAGCAGATCTACACTTCCACAGGCAGCAGATCAACACTTCCACAGGTAGCAGGTCAACACTTCCACAGGCAGCAGGTCAACACTTCCACAGGCAGCAGGTCAACACTTCCACAGGCAGCAGGTCAACACTTCCACAGGCAGCAGATCAACACTTCCACAGGCAGCAGGTCGACACATCCACAGGCAGCAGGTCGACACTTCCACAGGCAGCAGGTCAACACTTCCACAGGCAGCAGGTCAACACTTCCACAGGCAGCAGATCAACACTTCCACAGGCAGCAGGTCAACACTTCCACAGGCAGCAGGTCAACACTTCCACAGGCAGCAGGTCAACACTTCCACAGGCAGCAGGTCAACACTTCCACAGGCAGCAGGTCAACACTTGCTTAACTCGTCTGAAAGTAAACAACACACTTTGTTTCTTCTCATCAGACAAGTTTTGGACCTTCGTGTTTTACGCAGTAGATAGGGGTGACAGTGCTGTTTGTTTGTTCTTAGTTGGTCAACTTTTTTATTTACCATGATGACAACCACAAGACTGACTGTCCTGAATCCATTTGGTGGAATATGGGCCCTATACCACTTGTACTGTAATTGTTTCTTCCCACCATCACACCCATCTCATACTTGGCTTTTACCATAAAGTCTCTCAGTCCCCATAAAGATGTGATTCATGTGTTGCTGTGGATTTTCCTCACTTCACTCTATATACTTTAAGGCAGTCCTACGGGACTCCTGCTCGGAGTACAACTCAGACGTCCATGGCTTACGTCAAGGACGTCACATTGTTACTAGCAATAGGCCGAAACGCAAAAAGATTGTTAGTTAAAGCTGTTACTAGATAACAAGAGACCTTCCTCACTCTCCATTCTCTCTCTTTCTGAATGAGCATTTTTAGTGAGCGTTATTAGCCAGCTCTGTTCATGCCCTTCGTAGTGGGGATGTATTCAGCTCTGACAGACTCAAGCTATGATATGGAACAGTTTGTGTAAAGTTCTAGTAGTTCTGTTGGGGTTATTCTCAGTAGCCCTCTGTTCATTGCCACATATGTACATACTTTGTAGTCAAGCTGTTTCACAGCTTTTGCTTATTAACAGTTAGCCAACCCATCATGCTCTCCTTGAGGATGATATGAAAGCAGATACTGTCATGCAAGCTGCTGTGGGGAGATGTTGCCATATGAATACTATAGAGCCCCCCTTCTGTTTTCAAATATGTACATCACAGTTCTAAAACGTGTATTTTATTGTACATGGTTGTAAATGGTAAAGTGTAGGACATGGTAAGTTTAAATGTATGCTTTGCGCCTGTGAATTTGATTCTTCAAAACTGATTTAGGGAACATAACACAGAGGTTGTGAGTGAATGTTGGCCCTGAACCTTTTGAATGATATTATTTTAGGAGGAATCACTCTGGGCTTATCAAGGTTGGCATTGGCAATTATATGAGTAGAAAGGGAGACTAAATGTCCCTTCTCCCATGCTTGTGGAGCAGAACAGTCTGTCTGTCATGAACTGACCATATGAAGCACTCGTGTCAGATATCCTTGGAGCCCTAGTCTCTACGGTAATAAAGATGAATAATGCAAATCCTTGGAAACGGCGGCGGATCCCATCGGAAGGAATCAGCATCGTCGTTATTTACCTTGCTGTCAGGCTGGCTCTAGCTCGGCATAGAGAGGTAAACAGATGGCCACTGAAGGCCCCAAGAATGGAGATGCATAAGTAAGACAAATGCTGCAGCTCAGGGTTTAGGTGTTAATCTTACGACATACACTTTCAGTTCAGGTTGTATACAGAATAGTGGGGTTTTACACAGAGGGATTCATCGAGACACCTGAGGCTGGACTTTTAGCCTGTTCATTGAGCATAGCTTACCTAATTTAGATCATGTGAAGAATATTTCAATGGCTAAAGTTTATTCATTTTAATCTTCCTTTTCAATGTTGACACAAAAGCTGGCACTGCTAGTTATGTTGGGAAGACTGCTGCATTCCACATCAATAATAGTTGAATTTCAAACATGTTTTTTTTCATAGGACATTTCTGAAAGTCAATGAAAAGAGGTTATTTACCCAGTCTGCAGGACACATTAACTCTGCAGGGAAAATGCTATGTCTTGAGTGGTTAGAGGATGTGAATGAGCCACACGCAGAGAGAGAGGGAGAGAGAGGGAGAGAGAGAGAGATAGGGAGAGGGAGAGGGAGAGGGAGAGGGAGAGCGAGAGCGAGAGAGAGATACCATACTACAGAGAGAGAGAGAGGCCCTAATACAGTGACAACCACCTGCATTCATCCACAGAGCATTGAGCTCTATTCCAATGTTGAAAATTACCAGCTGTCTTCTCTCAACATAAAGACACTCAAGCAGCCTTTTCAATCAATCCTCCATTTTCTCTGCACCACCTGGGCATGGATGGAGGAGAAAGGCAAATGAAAAGCACTTAGTTCAATCCGTTCCCCAAACACTTATTTATTTAGAATTATACAACAGGTGGGTCTAATCCTGAATGCTGATTGGTTAGGTAATTTGCTAAATATTTGTAGAAAGCAGGCAGGCAGGCAGGCCTGTGGGACTGTACATGGTTATTTGGACATGGGTCTTTGTGTCTTTCTGCCATGGTCAAACATCCTGTCTCTATTGGTCTCTCAGAAACCTGAATTAAATACAGGGAATCTCTGTTTTAGAGATATTTCCCTTCCCTGTAAGTAGTCATTTGAGGGATAATGAATCTAGTACTATAATTGAACATAAGGTTGCCTGTTTGGTGGTTTATCCAACCCCCTCAGCAATAGTGTTTCTCTTAAATCTTCAATCTGAAGCTCTTCAGGGATTTTCATGGATCTCTCTGTAGCCTGGTTCCTTTCCTCGCTGACTATACACATCAATCCCATAGGAGACAGCTATTGGCATACACTATTCTGTCTGAGATATTGATTACTTACCAGGGGACACATTGCTGTGCCCCTGTTGACCTCAGACTTCTGGATGTCTCTGTGAAACCTGTATTTCAGAGAACTGCTCACCCAGAAGAAGTGCTATATTTCCTCCAGCTCAGTCACCATCAAACTGGAAGAAACATTTCCTTTGACGTGACAAGCCAGTTCAAGGTACATAAGTTGCTATTGGGGTATATAACTGTCAAAGCACACAACCTTCCATTTGAGATAATATCTGAACTAAAATACACAAATCAATTTGTGGTTAAAAGGCAAAGCCATAAACTAGCAGTGCTCTGGGTCTTGAGGACCAGTGAAGCTTGCCACCCCTGATGAAGGACAAATAAATGTTAGAATATATAATTGTTAGATCCATTAGAATACACAGTTTGAAAACACAACTAAATGAGGGATCTCCTCTGGAAACTCAGGGTCTGAACTGTGCGGCTCCCAGGGAAATTGACCAGCTGCTCACTGTGGTCCTGCAGCTCTGCAACCCTGCCCCCGGTGGTACCTCTATTAAACAACGTGTCGTCCTCAATCCCCAGCCGGCGTCACAGAGCCACCATGGCTGCCGCAATGCAATCTACTGCCACCGCAGTCAGTTGACCGTGCTGAAACTGGCCCTAACCTCTGTCATAAAAGATTGGAGGTGTGTACGAGGGCTCTCTGTACTCTGATTTAAAGGGTTCTCGAGTGGAAAAGATGGAGAGCGCTGGAGAGATCGGTCCTCTTTTGTGAAGGCCATGGCTATCGATCTTGACTGGGTCCACTGCATTCATTGTGCGGAGGCTAGGGTTTAGCGAGTGAATGCATTTTTATTCCCGTAGCTCATAGAAGTGGGCTGACCAGAACTTTTAGATTGAGATACTTGAAATCTGTGCTTGAAATGTTATTCTAGTTGCACAGTCATTTCCCGATAGAAGATGCAGCTTCAGCTGTCAGTGTTTCATTTGTTTTGTGGTGATGGTGGCCCCCATCGTCCACCCTGTGATTAAAAGGCAATCTGATTGTCAAACTTACAACATCGTATGACCTTGTATGACAGGGTGAATTGCCAAATCGTATTGCTTTGACTTTAGTCCCCATGACAACACAGCCGGGTACAGTTTAAACACTGTGGGCGGATACTATTGTACAGAGGGATAGAAACACCTTTGAAATGAGTGACAGGCACCCTCATGCCATGGACAGAATGAAACAAGGATGCTATTACTCTAAGGACAAATCAAATCAAATTATATTTATCACATGCACCGAGTACAGCTGGTGTAAACCTTACAGTGAAATGCTTGCTTACGAGCCTTTTCCAACGATGCAGTTTAAAATATTATTATATATTTTTTTATAGTAACTAACATAAAAAAACTAGAATGGAGCTATATAGAGGCAGTAGCAGTACCAGATCAACAGCCCTGTGAAAAGGAAGGATGTGCCAATTAAATGTGTTGTTGCTAAGGGACTCTGTGTCTAGTCATTCAGCCTTATTTAATTTTGTGTGGAATTAATAACGGTCTTGCTTTATGCTTGTTGTATGGAAAGAGTTGAGACAAAATGTGCTGTGACAAAATATAATGTGCACCGCATTCACAAGACGGTAGCTGCTAATAGGTAGGACCTGATCAAAAAAGGCAGGATCTCTACCATGAGTAACATTTAGAAAGTCTTGTGCTTTCATGCAGGAAATCTGTGCATCAGTCCTTTGAAAAAGGCACGTTTTCATTCATGAGTGAAGGGCTATAGCAATCTCCCTGTTGCAGGAGCCCTCTGTAAGGAAGAAAGGACAGGGGGTGAATAGAAAATGAAAAAGAGAGAAAGAGAGAGTGGAATGTGGTGTTTGAAGGAGAAGAGTTCCAGCCAGGAATTGCTTCATTCCATCTATGTAATTGTCCTTGGTTCCATTGCTGGTAGTGCTGATGGAGGACTGTGACACGCGAAGGCACACACGCAGGCACGCACGCACGCACACACGCAGGCACGCACACACGCAGGCACGCACGCACACACGCAGGCACGCACACACGCAGGCACGCACGCACACACGCAGGCACACACACACAGTGTTTAGAATTCCAAAACAGCCTTTGCCTTTGACCTCCCTCCAACCCACTCTGGGAGCAGGCAGATTACATTGATAGTGGTATATTGTTTTCATTGATTTGCTTTAATTTGCAATATGTCACTCATCTGTGTTTAACTGGGCGCACTGAAAGCTGTCCAGGGAGTACAGTGGTGGACCAGTGGCCCTCAGCAACAACACAGCCTGGCTTCAGCTCAATTACCCACAGTTAATTAACAGTCACTCTGCTGTTGGAACTACTGTGAACACAAATGACGAATGCACTGTTTATGTACTGTGCTGGATGAATGTTTAGGACTTATTATGGATGTGGAATTGCTGAAAACATAATATTTCTGGACTATTAAACATCATTGATATGCGGCATTAGTGTACATCAGTGTACATTAGGCTGGAAATTAAATTTGAATCTGTATGTCTGAGGCATAACTATTTGAACAGTATACGGTCTGTCGGTAATTGTATTGATTTAAAAAGTAAGCATAGCAAGCCATCCTTTCCCCTCCATGCCTTTTACCTAATTTCCTTTTCATGTATAGCAGCTGGTCCTCTCTGCCCCTTCTCTTCTCTGCCTCCATTACATAACTTCTTCACCTCTCTCTTCTCTGCCTCCATTACATGACCTCCTCACCTCACTCTTCTCTGCCTCCATTACATGACCTCCTCACCTCTCTCTTCTCTGCCTCCATTACATGACCTCCTCACCTCTCTCTTCTCTGCCTCTATTACATAACCTCCTCACCTCTCTCTTCTCTGTCTCCATTACATGACCTCCTCACCTCTCTCTTCTCTGCCTCCATTACATAACCTCCTCACCTCTCTCTTCTCTGCCTCCATTACATAACCTCCTCACCTCTCTCTTCTCTGCCTCCATTACATGACCTCCTCGCCTCTCTCTTCTCTGCCTCCATTACATAACCTCCTCACCTCTCTCTTCTCTGCCTCTATTACATAACCTCCTCACCTCTCTCTTCTCTGCCTCCATTACATAACCTCCTCACCTTTCTCTTCTCTGCCTCCATTACATAACCTCCTCACCTCTCTCTTCTCTGCCTCCATTACATGACCTCCTCACCTCTCTCTTCTTTGCCTCCATTACATGACCTCCTCATCCCTCTCTCCTTCTCTCATCTGCCTCCATTACATGACCTCCTCATCTCTCTCTCATCTGCCTCCATTACATGACCTCCTCATATCTTCTCTCCTCTGCCTCCATTACATAACATCCTCACCTCTCTCTTCTCTGCCTCTATTACATGTCCTCACCTCTCTCTCCTCTGCCTCCATTACATGACCTCCTCACCTCTCTCTTCTCTGCCTCCATTACATGTCCTCCTCAGCTCTCTCTTCTCTCCTTTACCTCCATTACATGACCTCTTCATCTCTCTCTTCTCTCCTCTGCCTCCATTACATGACCTCCTCATCTCTCTCTCCTCTGCCTCCATTACATGACCTCCTCATCTCTCTCTCCTCTGCCTCCATTACATGACCTCCTCATCTCTATCTCTCTCCTTCTCTCCTCTGCCTCCATTGCATGGCCTCCTCATCTCTCTCTCCTCTGCCTCCATTACATTACCTCCTCATCTCATCTCTCCTCTGCCTCCATTACATGACCTCCTCATCTCTCTCTCTCCTTCTCTCCTCTGCCTCCATTACATGACCTCCTCATCTCTCTCTCTCCTTCTCTCATCTGCCTCCATTACATTACCTCCTCATCTCTTCTCTCCTCTGCCTACATTACATGACCTCCTCATCTCTTCTCTCCTTCTCTCCTCTGCCTCCATTACATGACCTCCTCATCGCCCTCTCCTTCTCTCATCTGCCTCCATTACATGACCTCCTCATCTCTTCTCCCATCTGCCTCCATTAAATGACCTCCTCATCTCTCTCTCCTCTGCCTCCATTACATGACCTCCTCATCTCTTCTCTCCTCTGCCTCCATTACATTACCTCTTCATTTCTTCCCTCCTCTGCCTCCATTACATGACCTCCTCATCTCTTCTCTCCTCTGCCTCCATTACATTACCTCTTCATCTCTTCCCTCCTCTGCCTCCATTACATGACCTCCTCACCTCTCTCTCTAGCCTTGATAAGAGAAAATCTATAATGAAAGGCAATTTGGAGCAGCATTAACCGTGGCTTGACCTCTGATCCTGCTCCATGTTGTTAAGCATCCTACAGTAAAGTGCTGTGCTGTTGTCCAACACACACACACACACACACACACACACACACACACACACACACACACACACACACACACACACACACACACACACACACACACACACACACACACACACACACACACTAACCCTGTGGAGTTCTTCACCTGCTATCCTCACACAGAGACATGGATTATCCCTTGCCTTGCTGTAAAACTTTTCTCTATTCTGTTTCCCCCTAAAACATGACCTTTTACCTGTTCAACAAGCGCTGACCACTGTATGTAGTTCATGTGATTGGGGTCCAGTTGATACCCCTTTCTTAATAAAATGTTGTGCAATGTCTCTTTGAATTACAGCAGTTATGGTGTGTCTACATTGGCAACTACTGTGTAGACGGTAGCTATAGAATCGTTTGGAAGACAAAAGTAAATCTCAATATGCAATAGAAAGTCATTTCTCTAAGCCTAATTTCTCAATGTTCACCTTATTTGAAAGCTGGAGTGTGTTGAAAGCAGTGGTGGAAAAAGTACCCAATTGTCATACTTGGGTAAAAGTATAGATACCTTAATAGAAAGTTACTTAAGTAAAAGTGAAAGTAATTGCTGAAATATACTTAAGTATCAAAAGTAAAAGTATAAATCATTTCAAATTCTTTATATTAAGGAAAGCAGACGGCACCATTGTCTTGTTTTTAAAATGTATGGATAGCCAGGGGTAGACTCCAACACTCAGACATAATTTACAAAAGAAGCATTTGTGTTTAGTGAGTCTGCCAGATCAGAGGCAGTAGGGATGACCAGGGATGTTCTCTGTTTAGTGAGTCTGCCAGATCAGAGGCAGTAGGGATGACCAGGGATGTTCTCTGTTTAGTGAGTCTGCCAGATCAGAGGCAGTAGGGATGACCAGGGATGTTCTCTGTTTAGTGAGTCTGCCAGATCGGAGGAAGTAGGGATGAGCAGGGATGTTCTCTTGATAAGTGCATGTATTGGACCATTTTCCTGTCCTGCTAAGGACATTTATCATGTAACGAGTACTTTTGGGTGTCAGGGAAAATGTTTGGAGTAGAAAGTACATTATTGTCTTTAGGAATGTGGTGAAGTAGAAGTTAAAGTAAAGTACAGATTCCCCCCAAAAACGAGAGTACTTAAATAGTACTGTGAAGTATTTTTACTTAAGTACTTTACACAACTGGTTGTAAGATTGTCCCTGCAGTAGTTACCTTCAAAAGCGGTTGCAGTAGGTAAACTGACGGGGGCAAGAAAGTACGTTTAACAGAAAACAAAGTGCGCTGACAATAACCTCTGGGTTTTCACCTTGTTATGAGCTATCTGGAGGATTCTTCCTCAGAGAGTTCCGACTCGCGGTAACACCGTTTCTTTTAACCAAATGCAATCTTTGTCAGTGTAGGCATTAAAGCCACTCAAAAGAGAGAAACGCTTACTCCTTTAGTTCAGTGCACCAGCCTTGGCCTCAAAATGTCTCCTATATTATTAATGGTCTAGCACTGAATTAAGGTAGAAATGTCAAGAGGAACCATCCATTGCTGGAGCATGTTTTTTTCAGGCTGTTCTTTAGTTTTTAATAAAAGACTACCAGCTTGCTTCAAGCAACTACTAACTGTAAATAAACAAAGCTGTGCTTCAGAATGAGTCACACTGTGTGGTGATTCACAACATGCTGGTGCAAACACATACCATCTATGATTACTCCTCATTAATCTACACTTCGCTACTAACTGTAAATACATGTCCTAACTTGCTCATCCTGTCCACCATCATGGTAGATGGTACGCCATAGTTGCATCTCGTCATAAGGTGTGTAACAGAGGTCCCAGTCAGCCCCGTGCTGAAGAGAAGGCAACACTGTGTAATAATGACTGTTTTCACACTCAGACCATATGAAGTAGAAACTGCAATTAGCGTGTTTCTCATGGCTCATTGAGTCCATTCTCACTCTGAGGTGGACCTCATAGAAACACAGACTGAATCCACTGAGGTTTGTCTTCAACAGTCCCCATCAGTTCCCCATTAAAGTGTCGTTAAGCCCAGGTCATGTTCACTATCTCCGTCTTACTTGGTTCACTATGGCTGTTACCACCTTCACGCCATGAGGATGATGCCACGGAGACTACAGCAGTATGAGTAAATGTCATTCTTTGCCACGTCGTTTAATGACACTGCCAACACACTGGGGCTGTAGCCAACATCTGACTGACTTTTATACATATTAGGCCTACATATTTGACACTCAATCCCCTCTATTTGCCCAGAATTCTATGAAGCACACTATGTTGTTTCCTTGAAAAAGATGCATTTCACCTCAATAGGACAACCTGGTGTTGTAAGAAATCATATTGTTTCCATGGAGTTTTAGGGTGATGAAATGTAACAGAAAGCAATAGGGAGGTACAACTTTGCAGAGACCTCAAAGGGAAGTGAAGTTCTGACCCGTGCTTTCAAAGTGATACCGCTGTTATAGGCTCAGACTCTCTCTTTCTCTCTAGCTGTTGCATCTGGTGGTTCTCCAGCTAAACCATGCTCCTTGATCTCAGTTTACAGAGAGGAGTGGAGGAGTGCACTCCTAACAGGAGAGAGCCAGGTGGCTGGGAGATCAAAGAATTGCTCTGCCTCAGAGCAGAGGTGAGCTGGGGAGGCTGCTGTTTCACTCTGGGGCTGGTCCAGAGTGAAACTAGCTAGGGAAGATGCTGTGTACACATTCATTACAGACACACATCCAGTACTACATGTTTTCTCACCAACTTGGAATACAAATCTATTTCTGTGTGTTGAAGTCACTGTTGATCCCAGGCCAAGCAGCCTCCTTGCTGTGAGGGAGACTGCCTTCTCTGCTCCTACTAATTCAATCCGCTCCAGTTGAATGGACTGTGTAGACCGTTCTCTCAGAACATGATCAGTTTCTCCAGCAGAACGAGGGGGGGTGAACGCTCTGCTGGGCTGATTCTACCATCACCTTCTGGCATTACATGTTTTCACTGCTTTATTGGTGTGAATTTGCTTTGCTCTGTTTCTGTGTTTGTCATCCTTCTTAGGGGCTTTCACACCAAATTGGTTTGGACCGGTTTTTCCTAAATCTGGTTAATTTTCCTCCTCAGTTCGGTTATATCTCCACTCGGGAGCACACTAAACAACGCTCCGTGGTTCCTTCAGAAAGGATGGTCTCAGTCTGATTCCATTCCTACTGTGGTGCGTTTTTTAATGTTCTTTTTTATAATACTTTTTTTATTGTCACACAAACTGTGTTGTTTTATAGTGTGAACCATATTAGTATGGCACCCCTGGAGCAAATTAGAGTTAAGTGCTGTCGTGTCTTTGGCTATGCCGGATTAAGTGATATAAAATCATTTCTCTGAATAAATATTACCTGATTAAGCTAAGCAGGTAAATGTAATTAACTAGAAAGTCGGGGCACCACAAAATAATGTTTATAGAGCTGTTATCTTCCGAATAAACTCTTAAAGACCTAGTAATCTTTTACATCAGTAGCAGTCAATATTTAATGATCACTTTATTCAGTCTCATCTGAAAGTTATAAATTCTTGGTTATCTTCACGAACCCTGGCTAACAAGTTGAATCAGCAATACAAAATTTAGTTGAATTATTTATTTACTAAATACCTACCTAAATACAATGTATGAATGGATCATACATTGATTACAAATGATGTCATAAAGGAAAACGTCCCAAGCGGACGGAACAGATGGTTACACAAAGAAAGGGGGTTGGGGTTTGAATGAAAGAGCGGGAAGGCTGAGGAACAAAAAGATTTTGTGTCTCTATCGGGCCTTAGGCAGCTATGCTATCGTTGCCGTACTTCAAGCTCATGCTATATTCTGGCTGGTATAGTCGAAATGAATCCATTCAGCATGTTGATCGTCATCTTCACGTTGAAATTCGATGCTAATTTCGTTAGGTTCTTGTCGTTCAACCAGAGCTCACACTGAGGTTGGCTTAGTTCTGTTGGTGATCTTTGTCTTTTTAACGTGGGGACCGCCGTCCTCTCGTCCTTGGAACCGAAAGTTGAATTTTCGTCAATGGGTTTATATAGTGGTGAAAGAAGGGTGTGCTTCATAGTTTACAACCAAAGTCTGTTCACTTGGGCGGGGCCTCTGAGTGAGCAGAGTTTCTCTATGACAAACCGTTCTCTCATTTAAGAAGCTAAAATTACATTGAATCTTTTCACAAATAGTTTCATATTTAAACATTTAAATTAAACAACAATTCCATGTGAATCGGATAACTAGAATGTGTCGACTTTCCAAGATACAGTTTATGTCATCCTGTCATTAGTAGTAATGTCTCAGACAACAACTGATCTGAGATCATATTCATTAAGTATCAACGCATATTTTAAACTGGTTGGATTAACGAAATATGGTTCGGTTTCCCACCTTTCGATGTTACCAGACTCTCTATGTTACAAAGGCATTTTCAATAGTCACATCGGTAGAGTGGAGAGAGGAAAAAGGGGAAAGGTATTTATGGGGGTCATAAACCTCCCCCAACAGGCCAACGTCATGACAGTGCCTTGCTCAAGGGCACATTGGTAGATTATTCACCGGCTCGGATAATCAAACCTTTCAGTTACTGGCCCAACACTCTAAACGCTAGGCTCCCTGCCGCCCTACCAGAACCAGAGCTGCGCAGTATAAGGCCTATTGGTTGCCTGACTGCCAGCGTGTGATTAAATGCACGTAGTACCATACCTTGATTTCTCTGAAACATTATGTGAGTAACACTAGCAGCGCATTTATGAGTGCATCTGATGCCGATTAGAGGAGACAAGGGCTATACCGGGGATATAGGCTAATGAATATCTTCTATTCCCGTTGCAGTCAGAACGGCTATTTTCTCCCGCATGTTGTTGGAAGACCAAAGAGAAAGTAATATAAGGTTTGGGACACAAGTTATGCTTCATGATAATCATAGATGGATTTAACGTGAGGATATACAAATGACTTGGATGAACACATGGTTTTGTTTAGGCATTTTAGTTTGGCAATGTGAAACCAACACTCTAAAGAAACACCAAAGAAAAAAAATACAAAGTAACAAATAACCAAACTTCAGCCATGTGTGAAAATGCTCTTAGTTACAAAGAGGACATGGACTGATAAGTAAAATGTCCAGAGAAGCATTACATTCTGCCAATCAGCTAGTGAACCTACCCTAGCCCATGCATATGAAAGGGGGAGAGGAGTGAGAGGAGAGGAACTGGGAAGGAAAGGAGTGAGGGGAGAGAGGAGGAAGAAGGAGAATGGAGGAGAGGAAAGGAGAAGTGAGGGAGAGAAGAGGAGTTAGGGGAGAGGAGGAGGTGGGAAGAAGAGTCTCCTGTAGAGGGGAGAGAAGGTGCCCGCTGTGATAAAACAGGAAAGGAACATTCCTTCATTTGTCGAGACCATTATCTATGTGTAATTATCTATGTTTAACATGCTGTCAGTGGTTTAGGCAGCACTGCCTTCACTCTGCACTTACGCAGAGCTACAGTATTAGTAGGGCACAGTAGTCAACTACTTTTTTAGATTAGCTTCTATTGAAGTCTCTGGTTTGAAGAGTTGTTTGTATAGACATCTGGCGTTAGAGTAAGCATTAAGCTCACTAAAGACGTTTTTGTTCTGAACCTCTTGTGGTGTTTAGTTTATTTGTGTCTCAGATTGTGACAAGAGAGATGTGAGCCATATGATCTCAAAGCTCCTGCTTCCCACAATAGCAGAATGTGGAGATGGTTTCATAATCAGTTCATGATGATGAGTCCTTGGTTGCACTGTGGTGTTTTAAGCTCTATATGTTTGACCAGTGAAGCAAGTCCAGACTGTGGTTTTCTCACAACTGCTGTCTAATGGCTGCATGTTTTCACACACGGCATTAGACGCAGCAGCCCAAATAAATCATAACAAACATAATTGGGTTTTAATGTGCGTCTCTGGTTGTTTTTACCCAATGTTGCAAGAGCCTGTTTTTAAATGAGCACTACATGTTAATCAGTAGCATCTTGATTATGATTAGTTGAGCCACAGTAATGGTGCTCCCAGTCACGAGTCATTTCATTATTAATTAAGAAACACTTCCAGATTCTCTGGAAAGCAGAAGGATGTTGGGTGATAGCATCAGTTCTCATCTCCCTCCCCTCCCCTCCCCGACACTTTGATGATGCGTATTGAGCCGTCTACTAGGCAGAAGCCAAAACAAAACACCCACATCACAATATCAGCACAAAAGGATGCATCCCCAGATGTATACATTCATTTAAGTTTTTGTATCAAATAATCTATACCAAATGATTAAACCCTATCACATTAACCCTAATAATCAGTTACAATTAAACTCAACAAAAAAATGATCAATGAAGTGTTGCTTTAATTTGTCATTTATATTCCCTTCAAAAGAGCTAGACTAGAGAATAGGCCTACAGCTCAGTCATCTCCAATCTGATTTAGACCACATTTTCTCCAACGTTTTGACTGGTGTCTAATGGCCTAATGCAGATTACATAAATAAAACGGATTCTTCCTGGAGATGTCAGGAGCTCCGATATTAATACGAGGGAGACGAGGAGGGAAACCTCTCTTTGCTCCAGGCCGTTCCACTCCCATTCATTTAACAGCCTCTCTTATAACGTGCTCATACTGTACAGTGATATTGATTAGTCCAGTCAAGCACATTAGCAGTGAAAGAGGATTGCTGTACCTTCGGTCTCTACCTGTCATGGGGACCCAGCTCTGTGTCAGTCAGTCTATAGGGACCAGACTTCTCTGCATCAGTATCTATGTCTCTACTTCCGATTGGTTGTTAGATAGCAACCTTGACTCAAAAGACTAACGGGGACTAACGTTGGCTCGTCTGTTAGTTTGGGAGCATTAAGTCCCAGCTGTAGGGAATACAGCCCTGAACACGAGCCAACTTGTACACAAAGTATACTGTGTGTACTACAGTGTGTGTGTATGTGTGTCTGTACAGTGTGTGTGTGGGCAAAGTTATTGACTATTTTCTAACGTCTTCCAGGTTTATGGGTACAGATGGGAGGCTCTTTGACACTGAGCCATCACTCACTCACCGTTCCTTGGAAACATTCCATTAGGCTGCGGTACGGTGGTGAAATCCCCTCTGCTGGCATGTTAGTTCAATATGCTCTCTTGCTCAAGGTCAGGCCATTTCATTGGCCTCCTGAGAGCGGGCCTTGACAGCTGATCAGGAAGTGTATTGACACACAGGCACATAGCCAGGTTGAAGAAGAGAGCAGAGCAGGTGTCTATAGCTCCAGTACAGGCAAATCTAATCTGTGGTCCATTTCCTCCAGGGGTCATGTGCTTTACGGCTTTGACTATCTGCCCGATCTATAATGTTGCCCCCTTGGGTCTTCTTCTCCCAATCTCATCGCTGGCTGCCTCTACATCTCTACATGTTGTTGTACTTCCTACTATATCTCCAACCCCAATTGGATTTCAGCATTACAAACAGAGGACGCTCTCCACAGAACAAAGCAGGAAGATCCTCCATTAAGACACTCAGAATCACCCCACTGCAAGTGTCATCATTGTTTTTGCTAGTTATGGAGATCTGTATGACGCTCTTACCCTCAAACACACAGAGAGAGGAAATCTGTGAGGAAGGCCTACAGGGGTAGAACTGAGGTCACGGGAGGCTCTCTCTACTGGACTATAGGTGTGAGGTTGAGTATTTCCTTAGAAAATGGTGGCCTTGCTAAACTCCACATGCCTCCAGGGAGCTGGTGGGGTCGCTGGGCGGTATTCATTACATTTAAAGGGCTCCGTGGCTTCTGCCTCTGTCCCGGTGTGGCTGGACTCCTCCTGGAGAGACCAATGCTACATACTCCTCCTGGAGAGACCAATGCTACATACTCCTCCTGGAGAGACCAATGCTACATACTCCTCCTGAAGAGACCAATGCTACACACTCCTCCTGGAGAGACCAATGCTACATACTCCTCCTGGAGAGACCAATGCTACATACTCCTCCTGGAGAGACCAATGCTACATACTCCTCCTGGAGAGACCAATGCTACAAACTCCTCCTGGAGAGAACAATGCTACATACTCCTCCTGGAGAGACCAATGCTACATACTCCTCCTGGAGAGAACAATGCTACATACTCCTCCTGGAGAGACCAATGCTACATGCTTGGCTCCACACACTCTTTAATTATGGGAAATCATTGCACTGCAGACAGATCTAGAGGACTTTTCATAATGCAGACAGATCTAGAGGGCTTTACATCATGCAGACAGATGTAGAGGGCTTTACGTAATGCAGACAGATCTAAAGGACTTTACGTAATGGAGACCGATTTAGAGGGCTTTACATAAGTGCCTTAAACACAGCTCAATAGTGATTAGCCCTACCGTCTTTCACCTAGAGCTGTCTTTGGACCTGAAAAAGCCTGTAAACGATGTGTGAGTGTGTGTGTGTGTGTGTGTGTGAGTGTGTGCAGTGGTGTAAAGTACTCAAGTACAAATACTTAAGTAATTCTTAAGTCGTTTTCTTGGGTGTCTGTACTTTACTATTCACTTTACTAACTTTTACTTTCCAATATTCCAAAATAAAATATTGTACTTTTTACATTTTCCCTGACACTCAAAAGTACTCATTACATTTTGAATGCAATTCACACACTTATCAAGAGAATATCCTTGGTCATCTCTTCTGCCTCTGATCTGGTGGACTCACAAATGTGTACAGGTGCAAACAGTTCCTAAACAACACTCACAAATGTGTTGTATGTAAATTATTTCTGAGTATCCGTAAAAAAAAACATTAAAATTGTGCCGTCTGGTTTGCTTAATATAAGGAATTTGAAATTATTTATATACTTATATACTTAAGTATATTTGACTAATTTCATGTACTTTTGATACTTAAGTATATTTAAAACCTAATACTTTTAGACTTTTACTCAAGTAGTATTTTACTGGGTGACTTCCAATTTTACTTGAGTCATTTTATATTGAGGTATCTTGACTTTTACTCAAGTATGACAATTGGGTACTTTTTACAGCACTGTGTGTGTGAGTGGCTTTCAATGGTAGAAATCAGAGGAAGCTTAGGAAGAAAGAATGAAGAGCCTCTGGGACCTCTGGGAGGTCTGAGACGTGATAAATAATTGTTTGTGGAAAGGCCTTGGCGAGTGGCGTGCGGCATGGAGGGAGGGAGGGTGGTGGTAAGGGGGTGGATAGCGGGCAGCCAATTGAAATGTCAGCAGGATTATGTATTGGTGGCAGCCTAGAGACCATGGAGCACAGCCTGCTCTTCAGGAGCAGTTTACTACCACTCACCTGGCTGTGAGGTGGAAAGGTCAGCAACACAGGGAGGGAGCTCTGCCTCCTCCTCCATCTCCTTGCTAACTCCTTATTCCTTCTGAGGAACACATCACTGCCCATGTGTGAATATTTAAATTCCTCATTACTTTGGAATGATTACTTTAGCATTCACGCCATCTGAATACGTATGAGTTCCTGGTTTGGGGATGTGTGTTCAGGCGGATTCTTTAAATTCATAAAATGCACCCCCTATTAAAACATATGACTTCCAGGTTTGGGCTGATTTGTATTCAGGCAGAGCAGGAGAGGCTTGGTGATTTCGAGGCATGCTAAGCACACAGGTCCAGGGTGAGGAAGAGTGCTCTCATAGCAGTATAATGATGATGTTCCACTGGAGAGGACGCGCTCAAGCCATGGAATGATTAGCACGGCCAAGTACAGCAGAGGCTCAATAAGTTACTGCTCAGTGAAGCAAGCACAGGTTATTTCCAGGCTGGTCTTACGGCTGTATACTGTACATCATGGGCCAATTTAGGAACTGTTTGCACCTGTACAATGTCTGCTTTTTTCAGAGAGGACTGAAGAGAAAAATCAAAGAGAAAACTTGACACTTTTTCCGTTATTTCATTTGCACCCTTTCCTTGTAATTTTCATCAGACCTACACCATTTTGACTGCAAGTCTCCCTTGGTTTTGTATCAACGACTGGGGACCTATCCATCTGACACTGAAGCATGATCCAGCTTTTCTTCTCTAGTTTGTCATCCTGTTTTTTCCGCTTGAACAGCAGCAGCTAGTGTCTTAAATATAACTGGTCATTATCATTCAGGTCCTAACCATGGGGATGTGGATGGGATTTGCACTATCTGGCCCCGGATGACAATGGTGAAATCCCATTAAACCTCCTGTACTTCCTGAGACAAAATACTCTCCTTCCTAACCGCTTTCCTTTCCGTTTGGACTTGATATCAGCTTCCCAGAGCCCCCGGCTGCTGTGGAGAGATACTTTGCTGTTGACATTCTGCTCTATTTCCATGCTCCCTGGTCTTCCGTTTGAACAGTGTCATAGTAATGATCTGATTCAGCACAAACATCTGTCATCACACCATAGATCTCAGGGACGGCATCTTCCGTCTGCAGAATAGTCCCAACAATCTACTAAAAGAAGAAAAAAATCCAACCCTGTTCTCTGATTTAAAGTTGTCTTGCCATAAATGTCACTTTAATGGGCAGTATTTTTCTCTCTCCTACCTGACCACCACAGGGTTCATGCTGGCTAATGCTATAGATCCCATTTTTGCCCAAGGGAGGGTAGATTTACTCGCTCCACTTTGAACCTTTTAGCTGTTTTGTTAGTATAACTATTACAGATGTATACACCACTGCCACCCACCATATTGGTTTAGTATGGAAATTGGCACCCAATCTTAAGAGAAACACTTGCTCAGTTGTCAGCTTTTTTTCCTCCAATCTATCCTCCAGTGTTTAATGAAGATATTACGTGTGGTGTGGGAAGTGAGATTCTGATGAGTTCTACTACCCACAGTCACTTTTAAACAGTACAGATCACAGCCTTGAGGGGATTTGTACATCAGCCTTCCCTCTCTGTTTTATCTCTGGCAGATACTTTTGTGTCGGCAGCATCAGTTTTTCAGATAAATCCTGCAATGTCCTGGATAAACATCTGAAGAGAGGCTTTGTAGTTCTAATTAGAATAGCGCAGTGAGCTACAGGCTAAGGGGCAGACAGACATGTTTCCTGCTTTCTTCTTCTGGAGTTTGACACCTCAAACAACAGCAGTTATCTTGTCGGCTACTGGCTGCAATATACCGTTTTGATCTTAAATAGTGCTCCAACAAAAGAGTGAAACGGCTAGTTATGCGAAAACGACACCTTCCGGTACCTGTGCTTGTATCATTAAGAATGATTGTCAGGATTGAGAGAGCCACAACTCCAGATAGTCTATCTGACAGTGTCTGGCTTCACATCTCTGTAGATAAAGCCAGTGTAGTTGTGGTACCTTCTCCCAATGATCTGATTCCACAGTAAATACAGCTACATACTACAGTGTACCAAATCTAACCTGATGTTCATGTCTGGCTCTGGAAGGCTAGGACTTTTTGATGCTCTGAGAGAATAGTGCTACCAGTAGTAGGCTACCTATGCCCAATTTTTGTCCTTCAAAATTCACATTGAAGGATGAAATTAAAATTACATTTGATTAAGCTTTAAGCTGTTCTTCAAATCAATTCTTGGGAGTAGATATTCACAAGTATTGCAGTGCTTCGAATAATACTTTCCATATCTCCATGTCACTGTGGCTGTAGGCTGTTAACAGGGTTTCTGATAAACAGATGACCTTCTCTCTGTGCTCGCGGTAAACCTTTGAGTTTAGCTCTATCTGTTAAAGGTCAGTGTTTCTGTGAACAGAGTAACAGGCTGCAGAGGATGATTACAACCTGGCGGACAGTACTCATAACTCTACAACACACACATACACACCTCTCTTTCTCTCAACTCCTCCACTCAGCACAGGAAGAACCCACTCACGCTACCTCACAGAAGAGCTGAGGAGAGAGGGAGAAAAGTGGATGGATTGAGTGGCAAGTTAGTGAACAGCATGGGAGAGCCCAGAGGCTGCAAATGAGAAAACCCTGTAAGGATGTGAGGAGTACTCAGCTCTGAGAGGACCCTGTAAGGATGTGAAGAGTACTCAGCTCTGATAGGACCCTGTAAGGATGTGAGGAGTACTCAGCTCTGATAGGACCCTGTAAGGATGTGAGGAGTACTCAGCTCTGAGAGGACCCTGTAAGGATGTGAGGAGTACTCAGCTCTGAGAGGACCCTGTAAGGATGTGAGGAGTACTCAGCTCTGAGAGGACCCTGTAAGGATGTGAGGAGTACTCAGCTCTGATAGGACCCTGTAAGGATGTGAGGAGTACTCAGCTCTGAGAGGACCCTGTAAGGATGTGAGGAGTACTCAGCTCTGATAGGACCCTGTAAGACTGTGAGGAGTACTCAGCTCTGAGAGGACCCTGTAAGAATGTGAGGAGTACTCAACTCTGATAGGACCCTGTAAGGATGTGAGGAGTACTCAGCTCTGAGAGGACCCTGTAAGGATGTGAGGAGTACTCAGCTCTGAGAGGACCCTGTAAGAATGTGAGGAGTACTCAGCTCTGATAGGACCCTGTAAGGATGTGAGGAGTACTCAGCTCTGATAGGACCCTGTAAGGATGTGAGGAGTACTCAGCTCTGATAGGACCCTGTAAGGATGTGAGGAGTACTCAGCTCTGATAGGACCCTGTAAGGATGTGAGGAGTACTCAGCTCTGATAGGACCCTGTAAGGATGTGAGGAGTACTCAGCTCTGAAACACTGACCTGTGTGTCTTTTTATGTGTGTGTCTTTCAATTTGCTCTGTTTATTAAAAAGAGAGCACAAATTACAAAAATGTGAAAACATTTTGTCATGAGAAGTCTTCTTGCATTTTCTTCAAGTTCACAGTTTGTAGTAAAGCACTGTGTGCCTACTTTAACCAGCCTCTGTGTGATATTCTGTGGTTTATCAGGATGTGTTTGATCCTGTAATGTTGGGGCTCTATTCAGTCTGTATCGCTGAAGCGCTATAGATCGCGCAATAGAAACGTAACCGTAATTTTGGATTGAGCTGACATGCAGAGAGCCCTTAGCGCAGCGAGCTGTCTATAATGCTTTATATGTGGAGTTAGTCTCTGGCTGGCTAACTGATCCTGTAATCCAGAGGACTGATTAGCTGCTACGTGGAGCACAGGGCAGCTAGCCTCTTTATCTTGTTGTTCCTTCGGGCCGCGTGGGGAGGGAGAGGAGTAAAGATGAGGGATGGTCTTGTTGTGCAGCAGGATCTCCACAACCAGACTGCCTGTTGGGGAGTGTCTACAACCCATAGATGTCACCTAAGGGCCTGTAACTCAGACTCAGACTATGCCTACTCCTAGACTAAAATACATCTAATTTTAAAGTGCTTTTGTGACCGTTATTATGCGTCATCTGGGTCCAGGAAACGAGACCCTAAAATGTTTCTTTTGTGGTGAGATTCCAGTCGGCTGAATCCTCAGTCTGCCTTCAACAATGACGTCTGCAATGTCCTCCCACTAGGGCCATAGACAGCACTTATCAACATAATGGAATTCTCCATACTGTGAAGGCAGATCTGCTCCCACCAGACGTATTACCTGCGTGTTATATTCTTTAGACCATTACTGCAGTCTTGTCACTAGGCTTATTATTCAAGGTGCAGGCTTTTGAAAGCGCTGTCAAACTGTGAAAATATTAGATTCAGTGCCTTTGTCAAAAGACCTCTCCTTAATATGAGTGTCAACCCGAAGCCTTTGTTTGAACCAAGCAGGTAGAGATGTTCAGTCCTCAGATGACAGAAAAGGAAGGTGTTTAAAGTATCTGTCTCTGTTGGACTTTAACTAATGGAAAAGCCTGACTGACCCAGAGACCTTGAACTGGATATCAGTGACAGTCTATTAAAGAGGAAATGGCAAGGATTCTGCTTTCATATTCTCGTTCTCATATATTATTCTCATCCATGAGCTCATATGTTGGAGTGAATGTAGGAGCCCCCATCCTGCCTTCATATCTGGCAGCAGAAGTGGATTGACTATAGAGACACACTGGATTGACTGAGTTTGTTAGGGTTGTGTTTTTCTCTCCAGTGTAGACAAATCGAACAGGTTTTTTTATCAGTTTCTCATCACTCAAGGGCAATCCCGGTCAGTCTGTCTCCCAAATCAATCAGTTTATCAGCTCACTTGCCTCCCAGATATCTTCTCCTTTAGGCTGGAGAGATCTGGAGAGATCTCCACTCCACCTCAGAATGTTTGATCTCCATCACAAGTAGAGCTGTTCCCATGTTCTCCACATGACTGATCTATCCATTTTATTGATCCTTTATTCATACAGGTGAACCCATTGAGATTGCTTGTGTTTAAAATCAAATAAAATGTTATTTGTCACATGCTTCGTAAACAACATGTGTAGACTAACAGTGAAATGCTTACTTGCGGGCCCTTCCCAACAATGCAGACAGAAAGAAAATAAAGAAATAATAGAAAAGTAATAACACATAATAATAAATACACAATGAGTACCGATAACTTGGCTCTATATTGGTACCAGTACCACATTGATTTGTGCAGGGGTACAAGGTAATTGAGGTAGATATCTAAGAATAAAGTGACTAAGGTAACAGGATAGATAACAAACAGTAGCAGCAGCGTATGTGAGTCAAAGTTAGTACAAAATGGGTCAATGCAAATAGTTAAATAGTTAACCAATAGCTACACGGACTAACTATTTAGCAGTTGAATGACTTGGGGGTAGAATTCTTCAGAGTCCTGTTGGTTCCAGATTTGGTGCATCTGTACTGCTTGTCGTTTGGAAGCAGAGAGAACAGTCTATGACTTGGGTGGCTGGAGTTTTTGACAATTTTTAGTGTCTTCCTCTGATACCACCTGGTATAGAGGTCCTGGATAGAAGGGAGCAAGGCCAAGCAGTTGCCATACCAAGCGGTGATGCAGCCAGTCAAGATGATCTCGATGGTGCAGCCGTATAATTTTTGGTGGATCTGAGGTCCCATGCCAAGTCTTTTCAGCCTCCTGAGGGGAAAGAATTGTTGCAGTGCCCTCCTCACGACTGTGTTGATGTGTTTGGATCATGATAGATTCTTAGTGATGTTGACACAGAGGAACATGGTGTTTAAATGGGAGTGTGTCAGTTCCAGTGAGTTTAGGGGGTACAGTATGTTGTGATGCTAGAAATAGGAGCCTGATGGAACATCTCTGAGGACGTGCACCACCTGCACCTGCACAGCCATCACCCAGCTGCAAATAAACAGCTGCAATCCACATTCGCCACCATGCACAAACAAGCTTATTGAATTAAGGCTAAAAGCCGACCGGCCTGCAAGCTCCATAATTATAAGCCAAGAGTAATCAGAGGAGAATAATTTATGCTTTCTTAGAGCCAGAAACTAAAGTTGGGTGGCAGAAGTGGCTGCTTGCTGTTGTCACAACAGACCCACTGGCCACTGACGTCAGTTTAACGTCTAGTTTTGATTTACAATTGGTTGAGTTGTCAACTAACGTGAATTCAGAGTGAAATCAACAAAAAATGTCATAATGTCTTTGTATTTTGGTGAAAAGTTGGATGAAAATAATAATAATGCCATACATACGTTGATGACTTTTTGCAAATCCAATCAGTTTTCCACATTGATTCAAGGTCATCACATAGATTATTTTGGTTGAAATAACGTGGAAACAACATTGATTCAACCAATTTTTGCCCAGTGGGAATCATGCTATGGGTAGATAGCTAGCCTCTTGCTTCTACTTGGGACGCTTGCGTCCCAACTAGAGCTCTGGAAATGCAAATGCGCTACGCTAAATGCTAATAGTATTAGTTAAAACTCAAAAGTTCATTAAAATACACATGCAGGGTATCAAATTAAAGCTACACTCGTTGTGAATCCAGGCAACAAGTCAGATTTTTAAAATGCTTTTCGGCGACAGCATGAGAAGCTATTATCTGATAGCATGCACCAATACACTACAACACAAAAACACAGCAGGGGACGTAAACAAAATAATTAGCATTTCGGCGTTACACAAACCGCACAATAAAATAGAAAACAGTCATTACCTTTCACCATCTTCTTTGTTGGCACTCCTAGATGTCCCATAAACACTATTGGGTCTTTATTTCGATTAAATCGGGCCATATAAAGCCAAGATATCGTTATATGTAGACTGTGTGATAAACGAAAAAAACAGCGATTTCACAACGTAACGTCATTTTTTAAAATTCAAAAAGTAGACGATAAACTTTCACAAAACACTTCGAAATACGTTTGTAATGCTACTTTAGGTATTAGTAAACGTTAATAAGCGATAAAAATCATCCTTAGGCGATGTAAAAATCATTAGCTGTCGTCTTGGAAAAAATTTCACGAGAGAGCTCTTCCGGAATGATCTGGGCGGAGACCGGAGGTAAGTGGTGCCCCTGTTTCGGTTCAACCAAGAATCAAAGATGATTCAATTCACAAGACTCTAGACAACATGGGGATGCTGTGGGAGTTGAATGCTCGGTCTTATCTAATTCGGCTCACTGTTAACAATTGCTGGAAGTGGCGCAAGGATATTTATTTCCATTTTCTGTGATCAGGTTTTCCTGCGCTTTCCGATGTAACGCACGTTATGTTATAGCCACAGTCGTGATTTAACCAGTTTTAAAAACGTCCGAGGGTTTCCTATCCACACATTCTAACCATATGAACGTACTATATTCCTGGCATGAGTAGCAGGGCGCTGAAATGTTGCGCGATTTTTAACAAAATGTTCAAAAAAGTAGAGGGTCAACTTAAGAGGTTATTAAGTGCTAAACAGCAGCAATCTGGAATCTTGACGTTTGCTAATTTCCCAAATCAAACATTTGTCCCATAACAATTGCAAATGATTATTTCTCTGTGCTAGTTCATAGCACATGGCAACATTGGAGAAAGCTCCCCCAGTATTTCCAGTTATGGTATACAGTCTATCTCTCATCTCTCATCCCTCAGTCGATGAAGGTGTCACGCCTGCTCCCGCTCTTCCTCCCCCTCTCCCACCTGCTCCCGCTCTTCCACCCCCTCTCCCGCCTGCTCCCGCTCTTCCTCCCCCTCTCCCGCCTGCTCCCACTCTTCCTCCCCCTCTCCCGCCTGCTCCCGCTCTTCCTCCCCCTCTCCCGCCTGCTCCCGCTCTTCCTCCCCCTCTCCCGCCTGCTCCCACTCTTCCTCCCCCTCTCCCAGCCTGCTTGCCCATTGCCCATGTCTCGGCCGGCTCGCCCAGGTGGGACGCCCCTAGAGGGGGTACTGTCACGCCTGCTCCCGCTCTTCCTCCCCCTCTCCCAGCCTGCTTGCCCAGCGCCCATGTCTCTGCCGGCTCGCCCAGGTGGGACGCCCCTAGAGGGGGGTACTGTCACGCCTGCTCCCGCTCTTCCTCCCCCTCTCCCAGCCTGCTTGCCCAGCGCCCATGTCTCGGCCGGCTCGCCCAGGTGGGACGCTCCTAGAGGGGGGGGGGGGGTACTGTCACGCCTGCTCCCGCTCTTCCTCCCCCTCTCCCGCCTGCTCCCACTCTTCCTCCCCCTCTCCCAGCCTGCTTGCCCATTGCCCATGTCTCGGCCGGCTCGCCCAGGTGGGACGCTCCTAGAGGGGGGGGGGGGGTACTGTCACGCCTGTTCCCGCTCTACCTCCCCCTGACGCTCGAGGGCGCCAGGCTCTCCAGGATTACGCAATCAAGCCACCATCAGTTCGCACACCTGCCTTTCCCCATCACTCGCATCTGCTCTCATTGGACTCAGCTGAACTCTATTACTTGTGTTATTGCCTTCCCTCTATCTGTCTGTTCCCTATCTCTGTTCCCTGCTTCGGGATTGATGTTTGTTATATGTCCTTGTTTACCCGTGTGCTGACGCTGTTCCTGTCGTGTCCTATGTCTGTTCCTGATTAAATGTTTGACTCCCCGTACCTGCTTCTCATGTCCGGCATCACTCCTTACAGAAGGTGGGTATTTGTTTTGGAAGATGAGGAGCTTGAGGGGGCAGGCAGGAGTGGTTGTGTGCCCATCTGTGATTGAATCACTGTGTGTGTGTCTGGTCTCAGTTATCTAGATGTGTCAGACAGACAGCCAGGTGGTGGTGGTGCTGTGGCCTGTCTGTCTGGCAGGCTGCTCTGATAAGACTGCCACATCTGTCTGGCACAGGATGCTATCACACAACACACAGTTTGATCCCAACATAGATGTTATCCTACCAGATCACAGGGCACCTTCTCTCTTGTGATCCTGTAAAGGACACAAACAATGAGTGAGCGCGAGAGAGAACGAGCGACAGAGAGAGTGAAAGTGAGTGAGACAGAGAGAGAGAGACAGTGAGAGAAACAGAGAGCACACAGATCCTGTGTTGTGGAACAAATTAGCCTTGACAGTTGCATTTAATGGCATTAATTCTATGGGAATGGCTCCATTTACAGGGACACTAGTCCTGGAACCAAATGTGAACAATGCAGTGCATGGTTGGTTGGCAGAGCCAGTGGATGTGTTAATTCATTTGGTTCACTGTAACAGCCCTCTGCTCTGAGACTATAGGCCTACAGTAAACATCTGAAAGCTTTTTATCAGATTGAACAAAGAACAATAGTGTGTTTAGATCCCCAACAGATCAGTGTTGAAGCCTTCCAATTGATATTGCAGAGCTCTCTAGTCTACACTGGTGAAGTCGATATTTTGCCATGTCAAATCTTCAGTAAAAACCACATTTCTATTTCAGTCTCCCTCAGTCACTCTGCCCTCAACAATGATACCTGCTGTATACACTGAATTATTTATTTGAATATGACAAGTGGTGAAATACAATTCAATTGATTTGAACTGCGCCTTTGGTTGCATTATCTTCTTTACCATATAGGATTTATAATTTAACATAAGCCATGTTTCATATTGCATATGATAACTTTCTGTCTTTTCAGCTTTCTGTTGGAACAGTGAATCATATATATATATATATATATATATATATATATATATATATATATATATATATATATATAAGATGAATAATGAAAACATGTTGTGGTGTCGTACATCAAACCCACATTAATGCAAAACTGCTGGGTGCATTCAGGGTCAGCCTGAGAGTGTTCTGCTCTGCAGACCTGTCCGTAGCCCGGGGCTTTGTGAGTTCTGTGTCTACTGTCTTCCCTCCCTCTGTCCTTGTCCATTGAATCTTATTCTGCTTTTAATGCTGATATGCAGAAAGCTTTGGTGGTGGAATTTGAAAGTCATTATCAGCATCTAATACTTCCCTTTTTATTTAGCTCCAATTCTAACTTTTCTAATCATGAAAACCCCCATAGAACATAGCCCCTAGACAAACAGACTGCAATGTTTGTTTATTTTTCTAATGTTTTATCCCTTCAGTCAACTTCCCTCCCACACTGCCGTGATTACAGTTTGCACTTGGGAAATCAAGAAAAAAACTTGATTTCTCAGGCAAGTCAGACAAACCACACGAAATAACACAGGTGACTTGATTGCCTATTTTCCTGTCGAGTGCTCTTGCAGTGGACAGACACCACGTCTAGTTCATTAGTCATTCCTAGCCACAGTGTTTCCTCTAGGTCTGTCCCCTATGTCAGACAGATCCTTGATGCCTCCTCTGTTTCACACCGCTGAACACACACACCCACTGCTGCACGCACACACACGTTATCACACCTGCTAGTCCGCCTCATTGCTCACAAGGCCTGAATGTCTACCAACACCACATCTCAGTAGGTCCCGCCATGTTGTGCTTACTGGGCAACGATCAAATCAAATGTATTTATATAGCCCTTCGTACATCAGCTGATATCTCAAAGTTCTGTACAGAAACCCAGCCTAAAACCCCAAACAGCAAGCAATGCAGGTGTAGAAGCACGGTGGCTAGGAACAACTCACTAGAAAGGCCAAAACCTAGGAAGAAACCTAGAGAGGAACCAGGCTATGTGGGGTGGCCAGTCCTCTTCTGGCTGTGCCGGGTGGAGATTATAACAGAACATGGCCAAGATGTTCAAATGTTCATAAATGACCAGCATGGTCAAATAATAATAATCACAGGCAGAACAGTTGAAACTGGAGCAGCAGCATGGCCAGGTGGACTGGGGACAGCAAGGAGTCATCATGCCCGGTAGTCCTGAGGCATGGTTTTAGGGCTCAGGTCCTCCGTGAAAGAGAGAAAGAGAGAATTGGAGAGAGCATACTTAAATTCACACAGGACACCGGATAGGACGAGAGAAGTACTCCAGATATAACAAACTGACCCTAGCCCCTGACACATAAACTACTGCAGCATAAATACTGGAGGCTGAGACAGGAGGGGTCAGGAGACACTGTGGCCCCATCCGATGACACCCCCGGACAGGGCCAAACAGGAAGGATATAACCCCACCCACTTTGCCAAAGCACAGCCCCCACACCACTAGAGGGATATCTTCAACCACCAACTTACCATCCTGAGACAAGGCCGAGTATAGCCCACCAAGAACTCCGCCACGGCACAACCCAAGGGGGGCGTCAACAGTGAAATAGATTGACACGATAAGCTCTCACATTTTCTGAACAACTTTACACACTGAAGGCTGGTTAACAGATAAGACATATCACAGGTATAGATATAGGATCTTAATTTCATCACCCTGTTGTTGCAGGAAATTCCTTGCAAACTGTAACATCTGCTTCCAACTCACACTCTCAAACACGTAGATCCCCTGAACGCAGCTCACTCTCCAGATCCCAATCACCTGAATTCTGATCACCGGTTCACACACCTGTATGTCATTATCACACACTATTTAGTTCAGTTCTTTGCACCCCATCATTGTGAGGTATTGTTTGTGTTGTGACACAGTTCTATTCGGAGCGCTGGGTTCACTGTAACGTTGTCCTCCAGTGGATGATAGTTTTTGCCTGCCTCACTAATGGCTCCTTTTGCCTATTCCAGATTTCCTGTTATCTGCCTATTGCCTGATCTCCAGGACAACGTTACTAGCCTTTTCCCTGCCTGTACTGTTGCCTTTTTGGACCTCCTGTGCCTGCCCCTGGACCCAGCAACCTGCCTCCTCCTGGTGTCCTTTACAAATAAACACCTGCTGCGCCCTGTGCTCGAAATCAGCTCTCTGTCTCCCATTGTGTTCATTACACAAACATGAAGAGTATTTGCGGTTTAAAAAGCCTTCTAAAGTTTTTAATTTCCACTTAAAAATGTCAGACTTAGCCTCCCGGGTGGCGCAGTGGTTAAGGGCGCTGTACTGCAGCGCCAGCTGTGCCACCAGAGACTTTGTGTTCGCGCCCAGGCTCTGTCGTAACCGGCTGCGACTGGGAGGCACAATTGGCCTAGCGTCGTCCGGGTTAGGGAGGGGTCGGCCGGTAGGGATATCCTTGTCTCATCGCGCACCAGTGACTCCTGTGGCGGGCCAGACGCAGTGCGCGCTAACCAAGGTTGCCAGGTGCACAGTGTTTCCTCCGACACATTGGTGCGGCTGGCTTCCGGGTTGGATGCATGCTAAGAAGCAGTGCGGCTTGGTTGGGTTGTGTATGGGAGGATGCATGACTTTCAACCTTCGTCTCTCCCGACCCCGTACGGGAGTTGTAGCGATGAGACAAGATAGTAGCTACTAAAAAATTGGATACCACGAAATTGGGGAGAAAACGGGGTAAATGAAATAAAACAAAAAAACATGTCAGACTTGATATGCCCGACAAGAAATCTATCAACCCCTACAAAGAAAGTCCATTAATTATAATGCACACAATAATTCACATTTCCTGTTGCTGCAGGATAATTTTCTTGCTGTGAGAAACTGTTCAAATGAAGATCCTACATCCTGTGTGTATGTAGCGTACTGTACAGTATCTTTCAGATGAAGATCCTACATCCTATGTGTATGGAGCATAATGTACAGTATCTTTCAGATGAAGATCCTATATCCTATGTGTATGGAGCATAATGTACAGTATCTTTCAGATGAAGATCCTACATCCTATCTGTATGGAGCATACTGTACAGTATCTTTCAGACGTCAGTAGAGCTAGTGTAGTCCGCCCGCTAAAGGGTAAGCTATGGTCACTGCACTAAGGAGATTTAACCTGCCAGATTGTAACTCATTAAAACCATATTTGTCCTCTGTCTCTCCTCTCCGTCTTTACTTTACTTCACTTCCCTTATTCTTATTTGTCACTTTCATCATCCCTCCTCCTGTCCATACTCTGCTGTCACGGCTGTTGAAGGAAGAGGACCAAGGTGCAGCGTGGTGAGTGTACATATTCCTTTATTTTAGAAAAGACGCTGAACAAAACAATAAACACTACAAAACAAACCGTGAAGCTCAAGACTATGTGCCATAAAAAAAGTCAACTTCCCACAAACACAGGTGGGAAAAAGGGCAGCCTAAATATGGTTCTCAATCAGAGACAACAATAGACAGCTGGCCCTGATTGAGAACCCTACCCGGACAAAACATAGAACTACACAACATAGAACATAGAATACCCACCCCAACTCACGCCCTGACCAAACCAAAATAGAGACATAAAAAGGATCTCTAAGGTCAGGGCGTGACAGTACCTCCCCCCCCCCGGACTCCGACGGCAAAACCTAAACCTATAGGGGAGGGTCTGGGTGGGCATCTATCCACGGTGGTGGCTCAGGTGCGGGACACAGACCCCGCTCCACCACTGGCTCACCCCACTTTGGTGGCACCTCTGGTGCGGGGACCCTCATTGCCGAGCCCGGACTGGGGATCCTCGTAGCGGGCCCCGGACTGGGCACCATCGTTGCGGGCCCCGGAATGGGCACCCTCGCTGGGTGCTCCGGACTGGAGACTGTCGCTGGAAGCTCCGGACTGGAGAACATCGCTGGAGGCTCCGGACTGGAGAACATCGCTGGAGGCTCCGGACTGGAGAACGTCACTGTAGGCTCCGGACTGGAGAACGTCGCTGGAGGCTCCGGACTGGAGAACATCGCTGGAGGCTCCGGACTGGAGACCTTCGCTGGAGGCTCCGGACTGGAGGCCTTCGCTGGAGGCTCCGGACTGGAGGCCTTCGTTGGAGGTTTCGTGCAATGACTCCTCACTGGAGGCTTCGTGCCATGGATCATCACTGGAGGCTTCTTGCCATGGATCATCACTGGAGGCTTCGTGCCATGGATCATCACTGGAGGCTTCTTGCCATGGATCATCACTGGAGGGAGGAGACGTATGGGCCATCTGGTACGTTGAGCTGCCACAGGGCTCACCAGGCTGGGGAGACATACAGGAGGCCCTGTCCTTCTGGGGACAAGCACATGATACATTGGGCCGTGGAGATGCACTGGAGGTCTTGAGCATAGAGCCTGCACAACCCGTCCTGGCTGGATGGTTATTTTCACCCTGCAGATGCGGGGCGCAGGCACAGGACGCACTGGGCTGTGCAGACGCACCGGAGACACAGTGCGCAGAGCCGGCGCAGGATATCCCGGGCTGTAGAGACGTACTGGTGGCCAGATGCGCTGAGCCGGCATCCTCCGACCTGGCTGGATGCCCACTCTAGCCCTGCCAATTCGGGGAGCTGGAAGGTTGCGCACCGGGCTGTGCCCGCGCACTGGAGATACAGTGCGCTCCACCGCATGACACGGTGCCTGACCAGTACAACGCTCGCCACAGTAAGCACGGGGAGTTGGCTCAGATCTTCAACCTGACTCAGCCACACTCCCCGTGTGCCCTCCCCCCAGATTTTTTTTTTGGAGCTGCCTCTCGGGCTTCCTTACTAGCCGAGTCCCTTCGTAACGCTGCCGCTCTGCTCTTGCTGCTGTCTTCGCCTTCCTCTCTGCTTCTACCTGCTCCCAGGGCAGGCGATCCTTCCCGGCCAGGATCTCCTCCCAAGTCCAGGATCCCTTGCCATTCAAAATGTCCTCCCACGTCCATTCCTCCTTACCACGCTGCTTGGTCAAAACATAGAACCACACAACATAGAACATAGAATACCCACCCCAACTCACGCCCTGACCAAACCAAAATAGAGACATAAAAAGGATCTCTAAGGTCAGGGCGTGACATCTGCTCTATCTATTTCCCCCCTCTCTCACTCTCATTTGTGCTGTGATCTGAGACCTCTCTCATCCTGTTGGAATAGAGAGGCCCATCTCTAGGCTCATCTTGCTGTGCCTGAAAGCAGTAAACTCTCATGTTTGCGTATGTTAGTACACTGAAGACAGGCAGCCATGTGGAACACCCTTACACCAGTGACACTCAGCAGTGAGAATAGAGTCGGCTCCAAGGGTTTTGAAGCAGCATGCTCCACCCAGAGAACAATGTTATTCCTGTTTACGCTATTCTGTCATATATTGATATCAAATCCAACTTTATTTGCCACATGCGCCGAATACAACAAGTGTAGACTTTACCGTGAAATGCTTACTTTCAAACCCTTAACCAACAGTGCAGTTCAAGAAGAAGAAAATATTTACCAAGTAGGCTAAAATAAAACGTAACACAATAAGAATAACAATAACGAGGCTACAGTATATACAGGAGGCACCGGTACTGAGTCAGTGTGCATGGGTACAGGCTAGTTGAGGTAATCTGTACGTATAGGTGGGGGCGAAGTGACTATACATAGGTAACAAACAAACAGTGAGTAGCAGCAGTGTACAAGGGGGGTGTCAATGTAAGGGTCCCGGTGTTAAGGATCAGCGTGGCAGACGTATTGTTGCCTACTCTTACCACCTGGGGGTGGCCCGTCAAGTCCTCTGCTCTCATCCTTCTAGACCTATCGGCTGCCTTCGATACTGTGAACCATCAGATCCTCCTCTCCACCCTCTCCGAGTTGGGCATCTCCGGCGCGGCCCACGCTTGGATTGCGTCCTACCTGACAGGTCGCTCCTACCAGGTGGCGTGGCGAGAATCTGTCTCCTCACCACGCGCTCTCACCACTGGCGTCCCCCAGGGCTCTGTTCTAGGCCCTCTCCTATTCTCGCTATACACCAAGACACTTGGCTCTGTGATAACCTCACATGGTCTCTCCTATCATTGCTATGCAGACGACACACAATTAATCTTCTCCTTTCCCCTTCTGATGACCAGGTGGCGAATCGCATCTCTGCATGTCTGGCAGACATATCAGTGTGGATGACGGATCACCACCTCAAGCTGAACCTCGGCAAGACGGAGCTGCTCTTCCTCCCGGGGAAGGACTGCCCATTCCATGATCTCGCCATCACGGTTGACAACTCCATTGTGTCCTCCTCCCAGAGCGCTAAGAACCTTGGCGTGATCCTGGACAACACCCTGTCGTTCTCAACTAACATCAAGGCGGTGGCCCGTTCTTGTAGGTTCATGCTCTACAACATCCGCAGAGTACGACCCTGCCTCACACAGGAAGCAGCGCAGGTCCTAATCCAGGCACTTGTCATCTCCCGTCTGGATTACTGCAACTCGCTGTTGGCTGGGCTCCCTGCCTGTGCCATTAAACCCCTACAACTCATCCAGAACGCCGCAGCCCGTCTGGTGTTCAACCTTCCCAAGTTCTCTCACGTCACCCCGCTCCTCCGCTCTCTCCACTGGCTTCCAGTTGAAGCTCGCATCCGCTACAAGACCATGGTGCTTGCCTACGGAGCTGTGAGGGGAACGGCACCTCAGTACCTCCAGGCTCTGATCAGGCCCTACACCCAAACAAGGGCACTGCGTTCATCCACCTCTGGCCTGCTCGCCTCCCTACCACTGAGGAAGTACAGTTCCCGCGCAGCCCAGTCAAAACTGTTCGCTGCTCTGGCCCCCCAAAACTCCCTCACGACGCCAGGACAGCGGAGTCAATCACCACCTTCCGGAGACACCTGAAACCCCACCTCTTTCAGGAATACCTAGGATAGGATAAAGTAATCCTTCTCACCCCCTTAAAAGATTTAGATGCACTATTGTAAAGTGGCTGTTCCACTGGATGTCTTAAGGTGAACGCACCAATTTGTAAGTCGCTCTGGATAAGAGCGTCTGCTAAATGACTTAAATGTAAATGTAAATGTAAAAGTCCAGGTCTCCAGTTGCGGAGGGAGGGGAGAGTCCTTAGCTTAGTAATGAGCTTCGTGGGCACTATGGTGTTGAACAATGAGCTGTAGTCGATGAACAGCATTCTCACATAGGTGTTCCTTTTGTCCAGGTGAGAAAGGGCAGTGTGGAGTGCAATTGAGATTGCGTCATCTGTGGATCTGTTGGGTTGGTGGTTATGCTGTGTGTTTTCTGTCTTGAAATGTGAGAAATTGATGTGTACTTTTGACGGGTAACCTTAGATGTTATTCAATGTTATTCAAACTATACCTGTATCCCTTTTCTTTCCAAAACACTTGAGCATGCTGTCTCTGATCAACTTTTTTCATCATCTCTCTCAGAATGATCTAACCAGTCAGGCTTCAAGACGGCCGGGACAGCTCTTCTGTCCTGGCACCCCATTGGTGGAACCAGCTTCCCCCTGAAGCTAGGACAGAAGAGTTCCTGCCCATCTTCCAAAGCCCTACCTCTTCACTCTTCAAACACTATCTTAATAATCCTCCTCAACCCCCCCCCCCCCCCAACAAAAACACTTAACCAGCGCTTGACACCCCCCCCCCAGCTCTGATTCTACTGACAACTACATTATTGAGGAACACTTTTACATTCTATGCCTGTGATATGAGGTTGTTCCACCAAGCTATGCACTAACTGTAAGTTGCTCTGGATAAGAGTGTCTGCTAAATTACCAAAGTGTAATAAAATGCTTGGAGACAGACAGGAGTAGAGACAGTACAGGTGCTGAAGCTTCTATTACAATTAAGGGCTCAGGACAGGTGCATCTGCTCCTGGCTCCAGATATCCCACTGCAGTGCAGGGGCAGGGCTTCAGAATGGTGAGACTGTATTTGATAGCAATATAAATAGTGAAATTGAGTGACTGTGACAGTCAGGCTCCAGGCTGGTTTACTTAGGGGGTCAACTAAAGTATCTTGTCAAGAAAAGGCTTACAGGTTCAATAACCTTTTCTGTCCAGCTATGTATCTAAATAGAAACATACTTATACTCTTATCTCCAACCCTGCTCCTCTGCAGCAGGGCTCTCCAACCCTGCTCCTCTGCAGCAGGGCTCTCCAACCCTGCTCCTCTGCAGCAGGGCTCTCCAACCCTGCTCCTCTGCAGCAGGGCTCTCCAACCCTGCTCCTCTGCAGCAGGGCTCTCCAACCCTGCTCCTCTGCAGCAGGGCTTTCCAACCCTGCTCCTTTGCAGCAGGGCTCTCCAACCCTGCTCCTCTGCAGCAGGGCTCTCCAACCCTGCTCCTCTGCAGCAGGGCTTTCCAACCCTGCTCCTCTGCAGCAGGGCTTTCCAACCCTGCTCCTCTGCAGCAGGGCTCTCCAACCCTGCTCCTCTGCAGCAGGGCTCTCCAACCCTGCTCATTCTCCAGGAACTGGGTTGGAGAGAACCTACACCACGGTAGCTCTCCAGGAACAAGGTTGGAGAGCGCTGCTGTACGGTATGTATTCACGGAACCAGATGACAACCATGACTGTGCTGAGGAGATGTTAGTACATTTCACAGCGCGTTAGTTCTTCCATTACATACCAGGCAGCCAATGTCTCAAACAGTGATGAAGCCAGATGCGGCAGCTGTTGCAAGTGGCTACAGTACCATTCTGTTATGAGAATTTCGTTATCAATGTTCATAAACTTCAATTAATCTACTCAGTCTGCCAACCAGAGTTTGTAAGGTTCTGGTTGAATGAAACAGACAATAGTTCCCAGCTTACAATAGTCAAAACGTTTATTCACAAGAGCACTCTGAAGTTCATTATACAAAGACATCCATTTTATACTTGCTCCCTACTTACGCACATACTTCCACACAAACAGTAGGTATCCTACACACATACATACACACAAACAGTTTGTGAGTTGTATCCTTCTCCAGAGTTCTCACCACTGTGTATCACTACCCAGCCGACAGTTCCATTCCCCCCGAGATTAGAGAAACCTTGAGAAGTACTCCCTGTCCTATCATACGTTTCTCAGAGTTCTAGGCAGGTCGGGTCAAACACAGTTTAATTGTTCTTGGTATTTTCTTAGGCACACACATTTCTCTCCCTCACAGGTCTCTTCTGAGCCTAGTTGGACTTACGTTTAATACTTTAATTATTCCTTATACATGCTACATAAACTATAATCCCTAATAGTTAGGTTTCAGGGTAGAATTATTTAATCATTATCTTTAAACATTGAAATTATTTTATCACATTCAAACTCTCAACAGCTACAATAATCATCAGCATAATTATTGTAGCTGTTGAGAGTTTAAACCTTATTTTTTTTCTTCCTCTCCTTCACTAGTGCTGTGGTTTGCTTTTTTGCGGGGTGACACCGTTTACTTTACCTTTGTTTTAAAGACGTAACGAGTATTTATTCAGGCAGACAAGCAAACCCATTCCCAAAGAAACCTTTGGCATTTCTGTCTTTGTTGCCAGTGCTGTACAATTGGCTGTGTTGTGTGTTTAGCGAGAGGGGCCTCTGACGTGTGATGTGGGGGATACGTGGAGCTGTATTGACAGACAGCTGCATTATGGTGTTGTTACCCTAAAGCATTCTCTTCCTACACTGACTTTCCATCTGTTGGCTGCTTGGCTTCCTTTCAGCTCCACTCATCCTTCAACCAGTTTAGCTCCACACAAACAGGTTTATCAGCAGATTTGGCTATCACGCTAATTTGCACCTGTGTGTGTGTGTGTCTGCACTGCTGACATGGCCTTTCCATAAATCCACTCTGATCCCAGCCCTGGCTGATGGAGTAATCACTCTACCCCACAGTCCTGTTTCCTGAACCTGTCAGGCTCTTGGCATCAAACAAACTGCAGTGATAGACTAAGTGGTTTTTATAAGCCACAAAAGCCCATCTGAGCTAATTGCCTCATTGACCACATAATGGTTTGGACCACTTCTATGGTATTTAACACCAGCTAATCAGCATTGGCTTTGAATCAGATGCTAATTGATCATGTGGCTATAATTGTTTAAATTATGTATTTTTTTTAACGTATGTCCTCAAGCAAGAAGAATATCAAACCAGATAATTTAACTGTGCCTACAGATGTAGGATCTTAATTTGATCATCAGTTTACGATAGAACTTTCTTGCAATGGTGAAAATGTAAAACTTGTAGAGTGTTTGAGGTTGTACACTTGTACATTTTCATTATAGCCCTGGACAAACACACCTCATTCAGATCAAAGGCTTCATGATTAGTTGGCAAGTTGAATCAGGTGTGCTTGTCCAGTGTTACAATTAATAAAACATGTAAATGTACTGTTGGGGGTACTCGGGGACCAGGTTTGGGAAACACTGGGATAGATGAATCTCCAATCTCCCCAACACACTAACTCTTGAGGGACGTTTTGAGTTCCAGTGGCAGGCAGACAGTTGTTGGCTGTAGAAGTGACTGAGCTTAGTTGAGTATGAATTCTCCTAGATTGCTCCACTGTGAGCGCTAGCCTAGCAGGCCCGTTCTCTGTGTTTTGGCACAACCAGGCAGCGAGGGGAAATTTAAATGAAATGAAAGCGTGTCTGGATTAGAGCTTGTTAAGGCAGAGAAGAGCCTTTAATTGCCCTGGCTTTGTGCAGCTTCACAAAGAGCCAGCATCGCTAATCTGGAGCTCAGGGGTGAATGTTTGCAGCAAACAAAACAAAGACGTACACTAGACAGGCCTATCTAGAAGAAGGAAAATAACATTTCCTGGAAGACGATTTTAGAAGGAATTGGCATAAAACTGCATGATTTCAATTAGAGAAGCTGCTGATAGCAGAATTTGTTTTCCTTTTAAGGATTCCAGGAAGGTCTGGTTTTATAATGATATAAAAGCACCTGGTTCTTTGAGGAGTGGAAATGTGTTGTTTGAACGTCATTAATTTCGGGAATAGGTTAATTGAACGTCTTATATTTTGCTCTTTGGACATAGCGTATATCTCTCTGCAGTATTTTCTTAGTGTATACTGGTAATCTGAGATGATTTTTCATAATACATTATTACCTTACTGCCATAGCGATGGCAGGTATGTTCCCAGCCTCTCCAGTTGTGATGTGGTGGTCTGGTCATCCAGTTTCTCTGAGTTCTAAGAGGCTGCATCACAAGAACAGTAATCCAGCTTGTCATGCCCTGGTGGTGTATCTTCTCTGTCTGTATGTCTGGAAAGCAAAGTAATTGCTCAACTTTCCAACTAAACACCAAGCTGAGCAAATCAAATCAAATAAAACCAAATCAAATCAAATCAAATTTTATTTTATTCGTCACATACACATGGTTAGCAGATGTTAATGCGAGTGTAGCGAAATGCTTGTGCTTCTAGTTCCGACAATGCAGTGATAACCAACAAGTAATCTAACTAACAATTCCAAAACTACTCAAATCAAATCAAATCAAATTTTATTTGTCACATACACATGGTTAGCAGATGTTAATGCGAGTGTAGCGAAATGCTTGTGCTTCTAGTTCCGACAATGCAGTGATAACCAACAAGTAATCTAACTAACAATTCTAAAACTACTGTCTTATACACAGTGTAAGGGGATAAAGAATATGTACATAAGGATATATGAGTGAGTGATGGTACAGAGCAGCATACAGTAGATGGTATCGAGTACAGTATATACATATAAGATGAGTATGTAGACAAAGTAAACAAAGTGGCATAGTTAAAGTGGCTAGTGATACATGTATTACATAAGGATGCAGTCGATGATGTAGAGTACAGTATATACGTATGCATATGAGATGAATAATGTAGGGTAAGTAACATTATATAAGGTAGCATTGTTTAAAGTGGCTAGTGATATATTTACATCATTTCCCATCAATTCCCATTATTAAAGTGGCTGGAGTTGGGTCAGTGTCAATGACAGTGTGTTGGCAGCAGCCACTCAATGGTGGCTGTTTAACAGTCTGATAGCCTTGAGATAGAAGCTGTTTTTCAGTCTCTCAGTCCCAGCTTTGATGCACCTGTACTGACCTCGCCTTCTGGATGATAGCGGGGTGAACAGGCAGTGGTTCGGGTGGTTGATGTCCTTGATGATCTTTATGGCCTTCCTGTAACATCGGGTGGTGTAGGTGTCCTGGAGGGCAGGTAGTTTGCCCCCGGTGATGCGTTGTGCAGACCTCACTACCCTCTGAGAGCCTTACGGTTGAGGGCGGAGCAGTTGCCGTACCAGGCGGTGATACAGCCCGCCAGGATGCTCTCGATTGTGCATCTGTAGAAGTTTGTGAGTGCTTTTGGTGACAAGCCGAATTTCTTCAGCCTCCTGAGGTTGAAGAGGCGCTGCTGCGCCTTCTTCACGACGCTGTCAGTGTGAGTGGACCAATTCAGTTTGTCTGTGATGTGTATGCCGAGGAACTTAAAACTTGCTACCCTCTCCACTACTGTTCCATCGATGTGGATAGGGGGTGTTCCCTCTGCTGTTTCCTGAAGTCCACAATCATCTCCTTAGTTTTGTTGACGTTGAGTGTGAGGTTATTTTCCTGACACCACACTCCGAGGGCCCTCACCTCCTCCCTGTAGGCCGTCTCGTCGTTGTTGGTAATCAAGCCTACCACTGTTGTGTCGTCCGCAAACTTGATGATTGAGTTGGAGGCGTGCGTGGCCACGCAGTCGTGGGTGAACAGGGAGTACAGGAGAGGGCTCAGAACGCACCCTTGTGGGGCCCCGTGTTGAGGATCAGCGGGGAGGAGATGTTGTTGCCTACCCTCACCACCTGGGGGCGGCCCGTCAGGAAGTCCAGTACCCAGTTGCACAGGGCGGGGTCGAGACCCAGGGTCTCGAGCTTGATGACGAGCTTGGAGGGTACTATGGTGTTGAATGCCGAGCTGTAGTCGATGAACAGCATTCTCACATAGGTATTCCTCTTGTCCAGGTGGGTTAGGGCAGTGTGCAGTGTGGTTGAGATTGCATCGTCTGTGGACCTATTTGGGCGGTAAGCAAATTGGAGTGGGTCTAGGGTGTCAGGTAGGGTGGAGGTGATATGGTCCTTGACTAGTCTCTCAAAGCACTTCATGATGACGGAAGTGAGTGCTACGGGCGGTAGTCGTTTAGCTCAGTTACCTTAGCTTTCTTGGGAACAGGAACAATGGTGGCCCTCTTGAAGCATGTGGGAACAGCAGACTGGTATAGGGATTGATTGAATATGTCCGTAAACACACCGGCCAGCTGGTCTGCGCATGCTCTGAGGGCGCGGCTGGGGATGCCGTCTGGGCCTGCAGCCTTGCGAGGGTTAACACGTTTAAATGTCTTACTCACCTCGGCTGCAGTGAAGGAGAGACCGCATGTTTTCGTTGCAGGCCGTGTCAGTGGCACTGTATTGTCCTCAAAGCGGGCAAAAAGTTATTTAGTCTGCCTGGGAGCAAGACATCCTGGTCCGTGACTGGGCTGGGTTTCTTCTTGTAGTCCGTGATTGACTGTAGACCCTGCCACATGCCTCTTGTGTCTGAGCCGTTGAATTGAGATTCTACTTTGTCTCTGTACTGACGCTTAGCTTGTTTAATAGCCTTGCGGAGGGAATAGCTGCACTGTTTGTATTCGGTCATGTTGCCAGACACCTTGCCCTGATTAAAAGCAGTGGTTCGCGCTTTCAGTTTCACGCGAATGCTGCCATCAATCCACGGTTTCTGGTTAGGGAATGTTTTTATCGTTGCTATGGGAACGACATCTTCAACGCACGTTCTAATGAACTCGCACACCGAATCAGCGTATTCTTCAATATTTTTATCTGACGCAATACGAAACATGTCCCAGTCCACGTGATGGAAGCAGTCTTGGAGTGTGGAGTCAGCTTGGTCTGACCAGCGTTGGACAGACCTCAGCGTGGGAGCCTCTTGTTTCAGTTTCTGCCTGTAGGCAGGGATCAACTAAATGGAGTCGTGGTCAGCTTTTCCGAAAGGGGGGCGGAGCAGGGCCTTATATGCGTCGCAGAAGTTAGAGTAACAGTGATCCAGGGTTTTACCACCCCTGGTTGCGCAATCGATATGCTGATAAAATTTAGGGAGTCTTGTTTTCAGATTAGCTTTGTTAAAATCCCCAGCTACAATGAATGCAGCCTCCGGATAAATGGTTTCCAGTTTGCAAAGAGTTAAATAAAGTTCGAGCCATCGACGTGTCAGCTTGGGGGGGGATATATACGGCTGTGATTATAATCTAAGAGAATTCTCTTGGAAGATAATGCGGTCTACATTTGATTGTGAGGAATTCTAAATCAGGTGAACAGAAGGATTTGAGTTCCTGTATGTTTCCTTCATCACACCATGTCTCGTTAGTCATGAGGCATACGCCCCCGCCACTCTTCTTACCAGAAAGATGTTTGTTTCTGTCGGCGCGATGCGTGGAGAAACCCGTTGGCTGCACCGCATCGGATAGCGTCTTCCCAGTAAGCCATGTTTCCGTGAAGCAGAGAACGTTGCAGTCTCTGATGTCCCTCTGGAATGCTACCCTTGCTCGGATTTCATCAACCTTGTTGTCAAGAGACTGGACATTGGCAAGAAGAATGCTGGGGAGTGGTGCGTGATGTGCCCTTGTCCTGAGTCTGACCAGAAGACCGCTACGTTTCCCTCTTTTTCGGAGTCGTTTCCTTGGGTCGCTGCATGCGATCCATTCCGTTGTCCTGTTTGTAAGGCAGAACACAGGATCCGCGTCGCGGAAAACATATTCTTGGTCGTACTGATGGTACGCTGATCTTATATTCAGTAGTTCTTCTCGACTGTATGTAATGAAACCTAAGATGACCTGGGGTACTAATGTAAGAAATAACACGTAAAAAAACAAAAAACTGCATAGTTTCTTAGGAACGCGAAGCGAGGCGGCCATCTCTGTCGGCGCCGGAAGTAATCGGTCCAACACAGAAGGAAGAGGGACTTGATAGGGCGGCAGACACAAAAAAAACTTGGTTTTGATGAACCACTTTTTTAAGAGTAAGCATTTGACCAATGGGTCCACTTTACAACCAACTTCTCTGATATACTGTCACGTTCTGACCTTAGTTCCTTTGTTTTGTCTTTGTTTTAGTATGGTCAGTGCGTGAGTTGGGGTGGGCAGTCTATGTTAGTTTTTCTATGATTTGCAATTTCTGTGTTTGGCCTGGTATGGTTCTCAATCAGAGGCAGCTGTCAATCGTTGTCCCTGATTGAGAACCATATTTAGGTAGCCTGTTTTCTATTGTGTTTCGTGGGTGATTATTTTCTGTTTTCTGTTGTGTTTCTGCACCAGCCAGAACTGTTTTCGGTCATTCTCTTTGCTAGTTTTGTTATTTCCGTGTTCATTTAACAAATATGGACACATACAACGCTGCACCTTGGTCCTCACCTTCTTCCACCAACAACGGTCGTTACAGAATCACCCACCACCAAAGGACCAAGCAGCGTGGTAACAGGCAGCAGCAGCAGGAGCAGCGCTATAAGGAGGAATGGACATGGGAGGACATTCTGGACGGCAAGGGTTGCTACACATGGGAGGAGATCCTGGCTGGAAGGGATCTTCTCCCATGTGAACAGGTGGAGGCAGCCAGGAGAGCGGAGGCAGTAGGTAAAGGGAGCCAGTGCTTTGAGGGAACACGGCTGGCAAGGAAGCCCGAGAGGCAGCCCCAAAAATGTATTGGGACGGAGCACACGGGGAGTGTGGCTAAGTCAGGTAGGAGACTCCCCATGCCAACTCCCCATGCTTACCGTGGAGAGAGAGGGACCGGGCAGGCACCGTGTTATGCCGCGAGGCGCACGGTGTCCCCGGTGCACAGGCATAGGCCGGTGCGGTACATAGCAGCGCCTCATATCGGCCGAGCTAGAGTGGGCATCGAGCCAGGTGCCATGAAGCCAGTTCAGCGCATCTGGCCTCCAGTGCATCTCCTCGGGCCGGGGTACATGGCACCAGCCCTACGCATGGTGTCCCCGGTTCGCCAGCATAGCCCAGTGTGGGCTATTCCACCTCGCCGCACTGGCCTGGCTACGGGGAGCATTCAGCCAGGTAGGGTTGGGCAGGCTCGGTGCTCGAGACCTGCAGTGCACCTCCAAGGTCCGGTCTATCCGGTGCCGCCTCCACGCACCAGCCCTCCGGTGGAAGCCCCCCGCACCAGGCTGTCTCTCCGTCTCCTCCCTACAGGCGCTCCCGTCTGTCCTGAGCTGCCAGAGTCTCCCGTCTGTCCTGAGCTGCCAGAGTCTCCCGTCTGTCCTAAGCTGCCAGAGTCTCCCGTCTGTCCTGAGCTGCCAGAGTCTCCCGTCTGTCCTGAGCTGCCAGAGTCTCCCGTCTGTCCTGAGCTGCCAGAGTCTCCCGTCTGTCCTGAGCTGCCAGAGTCTCCCGTCTGTCCTGAGCTGCCAGAGTCTCCCGTCTGTCCTGAGCTGCCAGAGTCTCCGTCTCTCCTGAGCTGCCAGAGCCACCGCTAAGTCAGGAGCTGCCCGAGCCGCCGGTCAGCCAGGAGTTGCCGGAATCGCCCTTCACTCCGGAGCTGCCGGAGTCTCCCGCCTGTCCGGTGCTGCCGGAATCTCCCGTCCATTCCGGACCCATTGCTAGGGTCCCCAGTCCGAGGTCGGCGGCGAGGGTCGCCGCTCTAAAGAGGCCACGGTGGCTGCTAAAAAGGCGGACAAAAACTATGGTGGAGTGGTGTCCACGGTGACGGGGCTCCGGCTCCAGGGATCCGGCTCCAGAGCGCCCACCGCGGACAGAAGCCCACCCAGACCCTCCCCTATAGGTTCAGGTTTTGTGGCCGGAGTCCGCACTTTTGGGTGGGTTGGGTCCTGTCACGTTCTGACCTTAGTTCCTTTGTTTTGCGTTTGTTTTAGTATGGTCAGGGCGAGCGTTGGGGTGGGCAGTCTATGTTCGTTTTTCTATGATTTGCTATTTCTGTGTTTGGCCTGGTATGGTTCTCAATCAGAGGCAGCTGTCAATCGTCGTCCCTGATTGAGAACCATATTTAGGTAGCCTGTTTTCTATTGTGTTTCATGGGTGATTATTTTCTGTTTTCTGTTGTGTGTCTGCACCAGCCAGAACTGTTTTCGGTCATTCTCTTTGCTAGTTTTGTTATTTCCATGTTCATTTAATAAATATGGACACATACCACGCTGCACCTTGGTCCTCACCTTCTTCCACCAACAACGGTCGTTACATATACAAACATCCCATTGTGTCTTCTCAGTCAATTGGATTGTGTTTTGTGGTACATTTTCCCTGATAGAGATGTTTCAACATACAGTAACAAAAATATAAACGCAACATGTAAACATGTGTTGGTCCTATGTTTTATGAGCTGAAATAAAAGATCCCAGTAATTGTCCATACGCACAAAAAGCTTATTGCTCTCAAGTTTTCTGCACAAATTTGTTTAAATCCCTGTTAGTGAGCATTTTGTCCTTCACCAAGATAATCCATAAACCTTACAGGTGTGGCATATCAAGAAGCTGATTAAACAGCATGATCATTACCCAGGTGCAACTTGTGCTGGGGACAATAAAAGGCCACCCAATGCCACAGATGTCTCAAGTTGAGAGGGAGCGTATATTTGGCATGCTGACTACAGCACTGTCCAACAGACCTTTTGCCAGATAATGAAAGGTTAATTTCGCTACCATAAGCCTCCTCCAACGTAATTTTAGAGAATTTGGCAGTACATCCAACCGGCCTCACAACTGCAGACACGTGTGACCATGCCAGCCCAGGACCTTCACATCCAGCTTCTTCACCTGTGGGATCATCTGAGGAGGGGAAGAGGTGGTGCTGAGGAGAATTTCTGTTTGTAATAAAGCCCTTTTGTGGGTGTCTCGCCTGCTCGCGCTCCCCCTCTCTGGCGCTCAAGGGTGCCAGGGCTGCTCTTCATTATGCACACCTGTCACCATCATTACTCACAGCTGCGCAATATTGGACTCACATGGACTCTATTACTTTGTTGATTACCCCCTCTATATCTGTCTGCTCCTCAGTTTGTTCCCTGTGTCAGCCTTGATGTGTTTATTTTAATCCCTGTCCAGACGCTGTTCCTGATCTGTTTAATGTCTGTTGTTTATTAAATGTTCTCCGTGTACCTGCTTCTCGTCTCCAGCGTCGATCCTCACAGTGGGGAAAAAATAATTCTGATTGGCTGGGTCTGGCTCTCAAGTAGGTGGGCCACTCATAGCTGCACCTCTGACCATTCATGTGAAATCCATAGATTAGGGCCTAATTTATTTATTTCAATTGACTACAGTGTCTTGCAAAAGTATTCATCCCCCTTGGCGTTTTTCCTATTTTGTTGCATTACAACCTGTAATTTAAATAGATTTTTATTTGGATTTTATGGAATGGACATACACAAAATTGTGCAAATTGGTGAAGAAAATGATAAATATGATAAAAAAATAAAAAAACAGTAGAGTGGTGCGTGCATATGTATTCATCCCCTTTGCTATGAAGTCCGAAATAAGATCTGGTGCAACCAATTACCTTCAGAAGTCACATAATTAGTTAGATTGCACACAAGTGTCACATGATCTGTCACATGATCTCAGTAAAAAAACAACTGTTCTGAAAGGCCCCAGAGTCTGCAACACCAGTAAGCAAGGGGCACCACCAAACAAGAAGCACCACGAAGACCAAGGAGCTCTCCAAACAGGTCAGGTACAAAGTACAGATTAGGGTTGAGTTATAAAAAATATCAGAAACTTTGAACATCGCACGGAGCACCATTAAATCCATTATTATAAAAAGAAAAGAATATGGCACCACAACAAACCTGCCAAGAGAGGGCCACCCACCAAAACTCACGGACCAGGCAAGGAGGGCATTAATCAGAGAGGCAACAAAGAGACCAAAGATAACCCTGAAGGAGCTGCAAAGCTCCACAGAGGAGTTTGGAGTATCTGTCCATAGGACCACTTTAAGCCGTACACTCCACAGAGCTGGGCTTTACAGAAGTGACCAGAAAAAAAGCCATTGTTACAAGAAAAAAATAAGCAAACACGTTTGGTGTTCTTCAAAAGGCATGTGGGAGACTCCCCAAACATATGGAAGAAGGTACTCTGGTCAGATGAGACTAAAATGTAGCTTTTTGACCATCAAGGAAAACGCTATGTCTGGTGCAAACCCAACACCTCTCATCAACCCGAGAACACCATCCCCACAGTGAGGCATGGTGGTGGCAGCATCATGCTGTGGGGATGTTTTTCATCGGCAGGGACTGGGAAACTGGTCAGAAATGAAGGAATGATGGATGTCGCTAAATACAGGGAAATTCTTGAGGGAAACCTGTTTCAGTCTTCCAGAGATTTGAGACTGGGATGGAGGTTCACCTTCCAGTAGGACAATGACCCTAAGCACACTGCTAAAGCAACACTCGAGTGGTTTAAGGGGAAACATTTATATGTCTTGGAATGGTCCAGTCAAAGCCCAGACCTCAGTCCAATTGAGAATCTGTGGTATGACTTAAAGATTGCTGTACACCAGAGGAAGCTGGAGCAGTTTTGCCTTGAAGAATGGGCAAAAATCCCAGTGGCTAGATGTGCCAAGTTTATAGAGTCATACTTCAAGAGACTTGCAGCTGTAATTGCTGCAAAAGGTGGCTTTACAAAGTATTGAATTTGGGGTGAGGGGTGAGGGGGTGAATAATTATGCACGCTCAAGTTTTCTGTTATTTTTTTTGTCTTATTTCTTGTTTGTTTCACAATAAAAAATATTTTGCATCTTCAAAGTGGTAGGCATGTTGTGTAAATCAAATGATACAAACTCCCCAAAATGTATTTTAATTCCAGGTTGTAAGGCAACATAAAAGGAAAAATGTCAAGGGGGTGAACACCTTCTCAAGCCACTGTACTCAGAACATTAAAAGGAAGCAAAGAATATTGCTGCATTCTTGGAGCTAGAAACATAAGCATTTTGCTGCACCTGACATAACATCTGCAAAACTGTGTATGAGACCAGTCAACTTTGATTTGATGATTTCAGATCGAAACATTGAAACAACGCTGCAAGAAGCTCTTGTATGATATTTTTGAAACGGTTCAAAACTTTATATTGCTGGTCGGAACAGTGGAACGGTTCCAAACCCTGTTTCAGACTCTCGCACCTCCTTCTGAACCGCACAGTTTTCCTCCTTATCAATCACCCCACAAAGTCACACACGCACACACACTTATCGTGAGGAGCATCTTGACCAATGACATCCCTATTATGGAGGACATATCAAAAGTGCACTAGAGATATAAAACCAGTAAGAATGAAGAGGAAAAGGGAAAACTCTGACTGTGCCTCAAATGTAATGTCTTTGATTTGTGTCCTGCTAGATTGTTTCGCCCACTTAAGTATAACACACACAGGGCCTGATTATGAATCTTTTGAGATGGTACAGCGATAACGATGTGCTGCTAGTCTACTCTAATTACGTGTGCAGAGAAATCAGAGAGACGCTATGCTTTAGCCCAGTTATCATTTACATTACCCCAGTTTCGCGAGGCAATAATTCAAATACATTTTAAGATTTCAGAATAGCAGAGACATTTTCTCTCCAGCCTTACTTCGTCAAAGTATGATCATCTGTTGTCTTGGAAGCACATAGAACATATTTGACATGTTACAGTTTATATCACATACAACAAAAGGTCATATACAGCACCGGCATGAGATACTGATTCAACATGCAAACAGGAAGTGAGAAGGCAACGATGGGAAGCTTCCAAGCTTTGAGCAAATCAATCAAGTGGTGTGTGAAAAGAAATATCAACCAAAGACGTCAAAATAGTGTGTTCTGCATGGCAACATGCACAATAAGACCTTCTGATTAGATTTCTCTCTGTCTTTGGGGCTCAAATCAAATCAAATTGTCCGTTATCCTGTCTGAACAGGCTCTGCCTCCCTCCCTCAGAATATGAGGAGTAGGTAGATAATATCGTATCAACCATCAATTTCACAGTTGCATGTCTGAAATGTAATATTGACTCAACAAAAGTCAGACAATATAGGGCTAGGGGATAGCTCATATTGATTAGTTATGGTAGCACACAAACTAATAGAGACCCACAGTGGAGGTGTCATAATACCCTTAAACCGCTAGAACACATTCACTTCACTTGCCATTTTCCCTCTGGTCCTGTAAAACCACGTCCTTTACACTCACCCAATTACACCCAGCCAGGCACCTTTGGAAAAGGTCATTCTCTCATCTCCATAATGACCGGGGACAAAGCCCAAGCAGGTTATCTCTCATCTCCATAATGACCAGGGACAAAGCCCAAGCAAGTTAGATCAATGCAAGGACACCCGCTATCAGTGGAGCTGTATTGATTTGTGGATCTGAGAGGAGAACACTGATGAACACTGCTGAGGTGAACTGAGCCTGCTACTTTACCTAGGCAGGAGAAGAGAGGGCAAGGACATGCTCCTTTCTTACGTACAGTTTGTTGTTCCTTTCTGCTCCTTTTTAAACTTCTGAAATCATAATTGTTTTACATTTAGCTCTTCATTAAATTACCTCACAAATCAGGCTGTGTGGATAAAGCAGCTTGCTATGGAGCTACGGCAAGCTATATCTCAGTGAGTTGTTTACATGCGTGATGGAAAGACAAGTGTAGGGCGTGACAGACATTTTGCGGGTAGGGAGAGAGCGAGAGAGGGTGGAGGAGGAGGCTTGGCTTGAAAGGCTGGACTTCTTGGAAGGACATGCATTATCTAAATTAAAGGCGCTGCATGTTCAATCTTCTGCAGAAGTCAGAGCATTCATACTTCTTGCGTTTCACGGAGCAGGGCAGGGCTGTTGTGAAGGAAGATATCAAGGAAGGCGAGTTTGTGTTTATACAGGCCCCCTCCCCCTACTGTCAACCAATCATGTCAATGCGGAGCTATACAGAGCCCTCCGCATTGTTACAAAATTTGTGCGGCGCACGGCCTCTGCGTGCCTCCGGAGGCATCACACCACTCATACAGCGCCTCCCACCACATTTTCAGATAAAGCATAAATTGGCTTTTAGGCCCACATAATTATACCTACTTAGTGCCGGCTTCTGTGGAGGAACTTTAAATGTCTTTGAACTTCAGAGTTGGCTTAACATTGGACCAGAGAAGCTAGCTTCACCAGGATTAAAAAAACAACAACCTTTTTTGTAGTTAAAAACCTCTTTGGGCAAGGTGGGACGCTAGCAACCCACCTCGATAACATCCGGTGAAATTGCAGAGTGCGAAATTCAAAAATCGTCATATTAAACATTCATGAAAATACAAGTGTCTTACATTGTTTAAAAGCTTAATGTCTTGTTAATCCAACCGCGTTGTCAGATTTCAAAAGGGTTTACCATGCGATTATCTGAGGACGGCGCTCCGCAACACCAGCATTTTAAACATTTTCCAAACCAGCAGAGGCGTCACAAAAATCAGAAATAGCAATAAAATAAATCACTTACCTTTGAAGATCTTCCTCTGTTTGCAATCCCAAGGGTCCCAGCTACACAACAAATAGTTGTTTTGTTCAATAAAGTCCATCTTTATATCCCAAAAAAGTCTGTTTGGTTGGTGCGTTTGATTCAGTAATCCACCCGTTCCACTCATGCAGACAAAGGAATCCGGTAAACTTCGTCCAAACAAGTCAAACAACATTTCTAATCAATCCTCAGGTACCCTAATATGTAAATAAATGATACAATTTAAGACTGAATGTAGTATGTTCAATAACGGAGATAATTAGCGAAGTGCGCGCCCTCATCCACGCGTGCCTCAAGACTGCAGTCCAAATGAGTCACCTTGAAAAACTACAACTACTAGCTAATTTTTCAAAAAATAAGCCTGAAACCCTTTCTAAAGACTGTTGACATCTAGTGGAAGCCCTAGGAACTGCAATCTGGGAGGAATTCCTATGAATATCCCATAGACAAGCATTGGAATGGCCTGTGACCTCAAAAACAAAAAGATCTGGATGGATTCTCCTCAGTTCTTCACCTGCCATATCAATTCTGTTATGCTCACAGAGATTATTCTAACAGTTTTAGAAACTTCAGAGTGTTTTCTATCCAATGCTAATTATATGCATATCCTGGCTTCTGGGCCTGAGTAACAGGCAGTTAACTTTGGGCACGTCAGTCATCCGAACTTCTGAATACTGCCCCTTAGCCTTAAGAAGTTTTAAATATCCAATCTGGAATGTGAACTATAGTATCTCTAACTAGCATTGAAAAAGTGAATCCATTAATCTCTAATAAAAATCTCTCTCCCTATCTTCTGAATCATGCTTGTAACTTCAGGCTACAGCTATGCTTCTGAGGGGGAGGGGCAGGTAGCCTACATGCACACACTGGCAAAGATTTTCAGCTGGTAGGTAGACGCTGGAAGAAGTTCTAGTCGACACAGGGGGGGCTTTGCATAGGTGCTTCGTTGCTTTTTTTGTGGGACTGGAAAAAAATGGCCAGAACGTAAAATAACGTTATTAACCGGTTCCCATGCTTTTAAAATAACAGTTCTGTTCCTGGAGCCATATACAGTGGGGAGAACAAGTATTTGACACACTGCCGATTTTGCAGGTTTACCTACTTACAAAGCATGTAGAGGTCTGTAATTTTTATCATAGGTACACTTCAACTGTGAGAGACAGAATCTTAAACAAAAATCCAGAAAATCACATTGTATGATTTTTAAGTAATTAATTACCATTTTATTGCATTACATAAGTATTTGATCACCTACCAACCAGTAAGAATTCCGGCTCTCACCGACCTGTTAGTTTTTCTTTAATAAGCCCTCCTGTTCTCCACTCATTACCTGTATTAACTGCACCTGTTTGAACTCGTTACCTGTATAAAAGACACCTGTCCACACACTCAATCAAACAGACTCCAACCTCTCCACAATGGCCAAGACCAGAGAGCTGTGTAAGGACATCAGAGATAAAATTGTAGACCTGCACAAGGATGGGATGGGCTACAGGACAATAGGCAAGCAGCTTGGTGAGAAGGCAACAACTGTTGGCGCAATTATTAGAAAATGGAAGAAGTTCAAGATGACGGTCAATCACCCTCGGTCTGGGGCTCCATGCAAGATCTCACCTCGTGGGGCATCAATGATCATGAGGAAGTTGAGGGATCATCCCAGAACTACATGGCAGGACCTGGTAAATGTCCTGAAGAGAGCTGGGACCACAGTCTCAAAGAAAACCATTAGTAACACACTACGCCGTCATGGATTAAAATCCCGCAGCGCACGCAAGGTCCCCCTGCTTGAGCCAGCGCATGTCCAGGCCTGTCTGAAGTTTGCCAACTTCTGGATGATCCAGAGGAGGAATGGGAGAAGGTCATGTGGTCTGATGAGACAAAAATAGAGCTTTTTGGTCTAAGGTCCACTCGCCGTGTTTGGAGGAAGAAGAAGGATGAGTATAACCCCAAGAACACCATCCCAACCGTGAAGCATGGAGATGGAAACATCATTCTTTGGGGATGCTTTTCTGCAAAGAGGACAGGACGACTGCACCGTATTGAGGGGAGGATGGATGGGGCCATGTATTGCGAGATCTTGGCCAACAACTTCCTTCCCTCAGTAAGAGTATTGAAGATGGATCGTGGCTGGGTCTTCCAGCATGACAACGACCCGAAACACACAGCCAGGGCAACTAAGGAGTGGCTCCGTAAGAAGCATCTCAAGGTCCTGGAGTGGCCTAGCCAGTCTCCAGACCTGAACCCAATAGAAAATCTTTGGAGGGAGCTGAAAGTCTGCCGAGCGACAGCCCCAAAACCCTTTTTTTTAAAACTAGGCAAGTCAGTTAAGAACAAATTCTTATTTTCAACGACTGCCTAGGAACAGTGGGTTAACTGCCTGTTCAGGGGCAGAACAACAGATTTGTACCTTGTCAGGTCGGGGATTTGAACTGGCAACCTTGCGGTTACTAGTCCAACACTCTAACCACTAGGCTACCCTGCTGCCCAGAACCTGTAGGATCTGGAGAAGGTCTGTATGGAGGAGTGGGCCAAAATCCCTGCTGCAGTGTGTGCAAACCTGGTCAAGAACTACAGGAAACGTATGATCTCGGTAATTGCAAACAAAGGTTTCTGTACCAAATATTAAGTTCTGCTTTTCTGATGTATCAAATACTTATGTCATGCAATAAAATGTTAATTAATTACTTAAAAATCATACAATGTGATTTTCTGGATTTTTGTTTTAGATTCCGTCTCTCATTGTTGAAGTGTACCTATGATAAAAAAATTACAGTCCTCTACATGCTTTGTAAATAGGAAAACCTGCAAAATCGGCAGTATATCAAATACTTGTTCTCCCCACTGTAGATCACTTTCTTTCCCTCTTCTGAAAATCTCGTTATTTTCCGGTTTTCGGTTCTGTTCCCTGATCCGGTTCCAACCTCTGGTCTGAACACATGCCCCTGTGTACTACTGTTGATTCAAGAGCGAGTGCACCACTCAGCTTTAAGATCCTCACCCAGGCCCAGACCCAAGGGAGACCCAGGCTACTCAGATTAAAATAACACCATGTTGTTCAATTATTCATGGTACAGCGTAGAGATGATGTAGCCAACTTTCAGTCAATGTGTGTGTGTGTGTGTGTGTGTGTGTGTGTGTGTGTGTGTGTGTGTGTGTGTGTGTGTGTGTGTGTGTGTGTGTGTGTGTGTGTGTGTGTGTGTGTGTGTGTGTGTGTGTGTGTGTGACCTCATAGCCATGATGTTAAGGTTTCTCAGAACTTTAATCAATGGAGTTTATATTGTATTCATGGATTATTCAAGATATTTTTCTGGTGGTGCCTTTAGAAAACTAAAATGATGAACATCAAAGTACCGCTGAAGCTTATTCCCTTCTCTGTGAATCTCTCTGTGCATGTGTCTCCTGAAGTGTTGGCTTCTGACAAAGGAAAGGAGAAAGGGGGAGAGAGGGAGATGTGCAGAGAGTTTATAACAAATACCCTGTGGTTATACAGTTATTCCATATATATCTATGGTAATACCATTTGATACTTACAGTATGCTGTTTGCTACCTCTTCAAATACATTTGTCTTTGATAGTACTACTGTAGATTCTTATTGTAGATCTGATTCTGAGACCCTATTATCAGTCAGACATTTGATGTAAAGCCTCAAATCCTAATTTAATTTTAACAATACTATTAGTATTTGAAATGCAGTATTGTTTAATAAGATGTTTTACTTTTACCAGCAAGGATCTACAGTACCTACAACCTCTGTGTGTGTATTTTCAGTCTTCTCTCCCCTGGCAACAGCTTTCACATGTCATTGCCATACCGAGTGTGGATTTGATTTAATACCAGCCAAGGAGTGGATTATTTTACAAAACTCATGCTGCTCCTGTAAGAAGAAATGTGTACATTGTAGTCAGTGCAGTTCAATTTGTGGTATGCATTTGTTGTGGTTGTGTTTCAGATGGTTTTGTGCCCAATAGAAATGGTAAATAATGTATTGTGTCATTTCAAATTAGAATATGTTTCTAAACACATGGATTCTCCCATGATTACGTCTAGTCCTGAATGAATCGTGAAAAATTATGAGTGAGAAAGTTACAGATGCACAAATGTCATACCCCCAAGACATGCTAACCTTCCACCATTACAATAACAGGAGGAGGGGATGATGTTTCTGCCTCTGTAACTTTCTCACTCATCACTACTCAGGATTATCCGTAATCATGGTAGCATCCACATGAATGTAGAATGGTTTAGAAACATATTTGGCCTTTTGTGTGCAGCTATGGATAGCTGCCCAATCAGTCATAGCTGGGTAATGTTCTTTGATACGGTTAAGTCAGTTGAGTCTGATAGGCTCCATTCTCACCCCAGCGGTGGTTCTCATCGAATCTTCCTTCCTCGTCTGCCCATCACAGTCCCATCTTGATGCGGCAGATGTGGGCAACCTCAGCTGTAGATGGTTTGTACATCTTGACCAGATTAAGCAGCTGTGTGGTGAAATCCCCTGCGTCCTTGGTGGGGTGAGGGAGGTCCTTGGCAATCTCCTTCATCTCGTCTTGTCTTCTGGATGTTGACCTCTGGGTGCCAATCAGCATGACCAGGATCATGAGGAGCTGGTCGAGGTTGTGGATTTGGGAATGTTACCAGGGGTGCCTGAATGAGAAAGGTTATGTCCCCTTTTGGGCCAGTTCTTGTTGTTATGGTTGAGGGGGATGGAGAGCAAATCAGAGCTCTGAGCCCATCAACACCAGACATGGGAGTCAATGTGGGTGGTGTGTAAAACAAGCAAAACAAGCATTTGTGTAAGATTATTGATAGCTAGCGTAGCATTTAGCGTAGCATTCAGCGGGCAACATTTTCACAAAAACAAGAAAAGCATTCAAATAAAATCATTTACCTTTGAAGAACTTCGGATGTTTTCAATGAGGAGACTCTCAGTTAGTTAGCAAATGTTCAGTTTTTCCTGAAAGATTCTTTGTGTAGGAGAAATCGCTCCGTTTTGTTCGTCACGTTTGGCTACCAAAAAAAACACGAAAATTCAGTCATCAAAACGCCAAACTTTTTTCAAAATTAACTCCATAATATCGACTGAAACATGGTAAACATTGTTTAGAATCAATCCTCAAGGTGTTTTTCACATATCTCTTCGATGATATATCGTTCGTGGAAGTCTCCTCTCTCCTCTGAATCACATGGAAGAATGCTTGCAGCTGGAGATTACGCACCAATTTCGACAAAGGACACCGGGCGGACACCTGGTAAATGTAGTCTCTTATGGCCAATCTTCCAATGATATGCCTACAAACACGTCACAATGCTGCAGACACCTTGGGGAAACGGCAGAACGTGTAGGCTCGTTCAGGGCGCATTCACAGCCATATAAGGAGACAATGGAAAACAGCGCCTCAAAAATGTTGCTCATTTCCTGTTTGAAGTTTCATCTTGGTTTCGCCTGTAGCATCAGTTCTGTGGCACTCACAGATAATATCTTTGCAGTTTTGGAAACGTCAGAGTGTTTTCTTTCCAAAGCTGTCAATTATATGCATAGTCGAGCATCTTTTCGTGACAAAATATCTCGTTAAAAACAGCAACGTTTTTTTTTATCAAAAAATGAAATACTGCCCCTAGTGTTCCAAGAGGTTAACTCTCCTATTAGTCCTGTGTTCTACTTCTCTTTCCCATTTCCTGAAATCATCCCAATCTATCCTATTTGCCTTGTCATTCTTGGTTGTCTCAAAATCCTGCAACTTCTTCCTACATTCTGCTGATAAGGCTTCACTTAATGCACCTTTCAAGGGAACATTTTCTACCTTGTGCCTGAGCGGTAGCTGTTCCAGAATGTCCCTGCCCCACTTACCTGCCATTACCTCCAGTCAGCAGGTCAGACAGGCAAGGCTCTCCCTTGCTGCTCTTGACTCCCATTGTGGAAAACTCTGTCTACACACACATGCTCAGAAACCAAAATAAACTATATTTCATTAGGAACTACTTCCTTTTATAAGAATTGATTAATTAAAAAAATAGGCACTTGTTCTGAAAAATATGGTTTTGCTTGTCTATGGGTTTTGTTCCCAATAATCCGCATTTACCTGGGAATATCTCTGCTATAAAACAGGGTTTTGTTCCCAATAATCCGCATTTACCCGGGAATATCTCTGCTATAAAACAGGGTTTTGTTCCCAATAATCCGCATTTACCCGGGAATATCTCTGCTATAAAACAGGGTTTTGTTCCCAATAATCCGCATTTACCCGGGAATATCTCTGCTATAAAACAGGGTTTTGTTCCCAATAATCCGCATTTACCTGGGAATATCTCTGCTATAAAACAGGGTTTTGTTCCCAATAATCCGCATTTACCCGGGAATATCTCTGCTATAAAACAGGGTTTTGTTCCCAATAATGCGCATTTACCTGGGAATATCTCTGCTATAAAACAGGGTTTTGTTCCCAATAATCCGCATTCACCCGGGAATATCTCTGCTATAAGACATGGTCTTCTTCACACACAGTGAAACTCACACACAGTGAATTCTCCTCTGCACACAGTAGAGTATTCTGTCACAAAGACAATATCTACAGTGCCTTGCGAAAGTATTCGGCCCCCTTGAACTTTGCGACCTTTTGCCACATTTCAGGCTTCAAACATAAAGATATAAAACTGTATTTTTTTGTGAAGAATCAACAACAAGTGGGACACAATCATGAAGTGGAACGACATTTATTGGATATTTCAAACTTTTTTAACAATTCAAAAACTGAAAAATTGGGCGTGCAAAATTATTCAGCCCCTTTACTTTCAGTGCAGCAAACTCTCTCCAGAAGTTCAGTGAGGATCTCTGAATGATCCAATGTTGACCTAAATGACTAATGATGATAAATACAATCCACCTGTGTGTAATCAAGTCTTCGTATAAATGCACCTGCACTGTGATAGTCTCAGAGGTCCGTTAAAAGCGCAGAGAGCATCATGAAGAACAAGGAACACACCAGGCAGGTCCGAGATACTGTTGTGAAGAAGTTTAAAGCCGGATTTGGATACAAAAAGATTTCCCAAGCTTTAAACATCCCAAGGAGCACTGTGCAAGCGATAATATTGAAATGGAAGGAGTATCAGACCACTGCAAATCTACCAAGACCTGGCCGTCCCTCTAAACTTTCAGCTTATACAAGGAGAAGACTGATCAGAGATGCAGCCAAGAGGCCCATGATCACTCTGGATGAACTGCAGAGATCTACAGCTGAGGTGGGAGACTCTGTCCATAGGACAACAATCAGTCGTATATTGCACAAATCTAGCCTTTATGGAAGAGTGGCAAGAAGAAAGCCATTTCTTAAAGATATCCATAAAAAGTGTTGTTTAAAGTTTGCCACAAGCCACCTGGGAGACACACCAAACATGTGGAAGAAGGTGCTCTGGTCAGATGAAACCAAAATTTAACTTTTTGGCAACAATGCAAAACGTTATGTTTGGCGTAAAAGCAACACAGCTCATCACCCTGAACACACCATCCCCAGCAGGGACAGGGAAGATGGTTAAAATTTATGGGAAGATGGATGGAGCCAAATACAGGACCATTCTGGAAGAAAACCTGATGGAGTCTGCAAAAGACCTGAGACTGGGACGGAGATTTGTCTTCTAACAAGACAATGATCCAAAACATAAAGCAAAATCTACAATGGAATGGTTCAAAAATAAATATATCCAGGTGTTAGAATGGCCAAGTCAAAGTCCAGACCTGAATCCAATCGAGAATCTGTGGAATGAACTGAAAACTGCTGTTCACAAATGCTCTCCATCCAACCTCACTGAGCTTGAGCTGTTTTGCAAGGAGGAATGGGAAAAAATTTCAGTCTCTCGATGTGCAAAACTGATAGAGACATACCCCAAGCGACTTACTGCTGTAATCGCAGCAAAAGGTGGCGCTACAAAGTATTAACTTAAGGGGGCTGAATAATTTTGCAATTTTTCAGTTTTTGATTTGTTAAAAAAGTTTGAAATATCCAATAAATGTCGTTCCACTTCATGATTGTGTCCCACTTGTTGTTGATTCTTCACAAAAAAATACAGTTTTATATATTTATGTTTGAAGCCTGAAATGTGGCAAAAGGTCGCAAAGTTCAAGGGGGGCGAATACTTTCGCAAGGCACTGTATATTGTAACCTGCACTTAAGTTGCCCCACCCTTAATTTTATTGTTTGGGATGGCGTATCCGTCCACTGAGTTTGCTGAAAATAAACACAGTTGACAGTGAGAGAACGTTTATTTTTTTGCTGAGCTTATATGTCTTATACCAGTCTACGCCTACACTCCAATCATAGCCCACTACTCTTCTTCCCCATTGATCAAATAGGCCCTTCTATGGTAATTCTCTAATCTGCAACTATATCTTCTAACTTCTACCCCAGGACCTTGTCCTGGAATAACATAGATCATGTATTTACATCTGACAATTGCAAACCATGGCATATCAATTAATATGAATTTAGTACTTTGCCAATAATTCCCATTTACCTCGGAATATCTCTGTTATAGAACAGGATTTTCTCCACACACAGTAGAGCCCTCCTTGTCACTAAGATAAGGTCTTCTTCACACACAGTGAAAACCCACACACAGTGAAACTCACACACAGTTGATTCTCCTCTACACACAGTAGAATATTCTGTCACGAAGACAATATCTATACTTTAATGTGTACTTTAGTTGTCCCTAAAGAAAGTCAGTCCCACCCTTCATTTTATTGTTTGGGATGGCGTATCTGTCCACTGACGCTCGCTGGCAGGTCCGAGGCGGGTCCCTTCTGCTCCACTCAGGTGGAGTGTGGGCTCCCTGAGCTACGTCTAATGCAGCCCCTGCACGTTGCTAACCTTGGTGTCCCCGGGAACTATCAGCAAACGGAGTCAGTCATCCCATCCTCATAGCCAAGAATTGTTGTGGAAATTCTAACCAGAAAGGAAGAAACTGTAGATTGTTCAAACAACAACTTTTTATTATAAGATTTGCAAATCTGTGGGCCTCCTGGGTGGCGCAGTGGTTAAGGCTCTGTCGCAACCGGCCGTGACCGGGAGGTCCGTGGGAGAGTTGGGTCTCCGCTTATATAACCTTTGTGGCAGTTTAGCAGGTGTGTGAGATCACGATGGGAACATAGTGTACAAACAAATAAGAACGTCAGTTTTATTACCCCTTTCTGCTGATAGAATTGTCACTGCAGCTCAAGCTAGCCTCTGATCTCTTCATCTCTCCACACAGCTGTGCCCTTGAAAGATACGAAAATAAAAAGATGGAAAAAATGGTCACTCTGAGGCTCTTTGTCTTTGGTCACGTGACCAAGTTACTTAAAAACAAGAGAGGAAAAACACTGGCTTCTTCTTACATGAGAGAAACAGACAGTGGAACTGTACAGGCTCATACAGCGCATGTGCATAACAACGTTTGTCATTTCTACCACCATACTGTCCCAATACTGTATGTGTTCTGTCTGTGTTCTGTCTGTGTTGTTCCAGGCTCCTATTCTGAGGATGGGACGTCCGTCACACAGAGGGGACAGTCTGAGGGTGGAGGGCCCAGCACACGGGACACTGACAGAGGGATCCCCCTGGTGACAACCGCCCCTCCCCTGAATGTCCCCAACCATCACACCCACTACAAGGGCTTCCTCCTTCAGGAGTCCCTCCAAGGACAGCGGCATTTCTTTGAGGACAGTGGGGGTGTGGATACCCACCCCACTATGCCACCCTCAGGTCCCCA